>NW_026705034.1:0-200001 GCF_029867415.1 Vicia villosa
CAAAATTTGTCCAGAAACCCATTTGAAGAACTTACCTTAAATCCAAATAAAACCCAAAAGAAATTTTGTTGCTATTGCTACTGTGAGATTTTGGATCGAACTCTAGTATGGCCGAAGGGTAGCTTCTTGGTTCGACAGGGTTAAGCATGAAGTCGAAGGTTGTTCACATGCTTGTGTCGAAGATGCTAGGGTTGTTAGCATGTTAAATTAGGTTTTAGTGTTTAAACCCTAATTTGTTAAGTTAGCTTGTTTATTAAGTTGGCTTGTGTAATGGGCCTTGCTAAAAAAGCCCATTAGTTAGTATGTTAGGTTTTATTATAAATAGCATACTAGTCTCTCATCATTGCTAAGCTGCAAATCCTAATTTAGGGTGAGAGAGGTTATTTGTTATTCTTGTAAACTTGTAATCTTGTTTTAAGAGAAAGTGAAAGAATAGCAGTTATAACCAATTCTTGTGTTCTTCTTATCCTCTCTAATTCCCTATTATACTTGTTATTGGTATCGTTTTTCACAACAAATTGGTGCGGTGAGCGTGGAGAAGATGCCTTCAACAAAGTATGAGATTGAAAAGTTCACCGGAGTGAATGATTTCGGTCTGTGGCGCTTGAAGATGAAAGCCCTACTGGTTCAGCAGGGTTGTTTGGAAGCGTTGAAGGGAGAGGCAGCCATGAATGCAGAATTGACGGCAGCGGAGAAGACGAATATGATCGAGAAAGCACACAGCGCAATTTTGTTGAGCCTTGGTGATAAGGTTCTCCGGCAGGTATCAAAGGAGACGACGGCATCAGGGTTATGGGTGAAACTTGAAAGTTTGTATATGACCAAATCGCTGGTAAATCGACTCTACCTGAAGCAAGCTTTGTATTCATTCAAGATGATTGAAGACAAAGTATTGGCTGAGCAGTTGGATATGTTCAACAAGCTGATTCTTGATCTTGAAAATATTGATGTGAAGATCGATGATGAAGATCAAGCGCTGTTACTATTGTGTTCTTTGCCTCGATCACATGCTCACTTCAAAGAAACACTCTTGTATGGAAGGGAGTCCCTGACGTTTGAAGAAGTTCAATCAGCCTTGTACTCTAAGGACTTGAATGAACGAAAGGAGCATAAACCTTCAACTGTTGGCGAAGGTTTGGCCGTTAAAGGAAAACTCTTACGAAAGGATGGTAAGTTCGACAAGAAGAAAGGCAAAAGCCAGTCGAAGACTTACAGTGGCGAAGCATCTGGCATTCGATGCTACCATTGTAAGAAGGAGGGTCACACAAGAAAGGTGTGCCCTGAACGCTTGAAATATCATGGAGGTAAGGATAATGGCAACGCTGCCATTGTTCAAGATGATTTCGAATCATCTGATGTTCTTGTGGTTTCAAGCAGTGACTCTAAGAAGGAGTGGATTATGGATTCAGGTTGCACTTGGCACATGACTCCAAACAAAGACTTGTTCGAGGAATTATGTGATCAAGATGGTGGATCAGTATTGCTGGGAAACAACAAGGCTTGCAAGATTGCAGGTGTTGGATCTGTGAGATTCAAGCTCCATGATGAGTCAATAAGGTTGTTGACTGAAGTCAGGTATGTTCCTGATTTGAAGAGAAATCTGCTTTCTCTTGGTGAATTCGACAAGAAAGGATATTTTTTCCAAGGAGAGAAAAGTATCCTAAGAGTCATGAAGGGTTCGAAGGAAGTCTTGAGAGGCGTGAAGAAACAAGGCTTGTATACCCTTGAGGCTGAAGTTGTAAGTGGTTCGACAAATGTTGCATCCACGAAACCTTTGTCGAAAACAGAAATCTGGCACATGAGATTGGGCCATGTCAGTGAAAGGGGTCTGGTCGAATTAGGGAAACAAAATCTGCTTGGTGGAGACAAAGTCGAAAAGCTGAAGTTTTGTGAACCCTGTGTACTTGGAAAATCTTGCAGAGTGAAGTTCAACAAAGGCAAACAAAGAACACATGGATCCCTTGATTACATCCATGCTGATCTTTGGGGGCCTGCAAGGTGTCCATCACATTCAGGAGCAAGGTATTTTCTATCCATAGTAGATGATTATTCCAGAAAATTATGGGTATTCATCCAGAAGACTAAGGATGAAACTTTTGAGAATTTCAAAAGTTGGAAGACTCTGGTTGAAAATCAGACTGGCAGAAAGGTCAAGAGGTTGAGAACCGACAATGGCCTTGAATTTTGCAATGAGGCATTCGACAGTTTTTGTGCTGCCTCTGGTATTGCAAGGCATAGAACTACTGCAGGTACTCCACAGCAAAATGGTTTGGCTGAAAGATTTAATCGAACTATTTTGGAGAGAGTCAGATGCATGTTGACTAGTGCGGGGTTAACAAAGGTGTTCTGGGCTGAGGCTGTTTCGACAGCAACATATCTGATAAACAGATGTCCTTCGACAGCGTTAGATATGAAGACACCTGAAGAAGTTTGGTCGGGACATCCACCGGATCTCGACAAACTGAGAGTATTTGGCTGTGTAGCCTATGCTCACATTAGGCAAGACAAGGTCGAACCTAGAGCTCTGAAATGCATGTTCATGGGATACCCTGAAGGAGTCAAAGCTTATAGGCTATGGTGCCTAGAGTCAGGTCACAGGAGGTGTATCACCAGTCGAGATGTAGTTTTCAATGAAGCTGAAATGGCTTTTAAGAAAACTGATGATGTTGGTCGAAGTACAGAAACATCTGACGAAGAGCTGGAACAGGTAGAGATTCCTGTTGAGGTGGAGCATGTTGATGCTGAATTGCATATCCCAGATGAAGTCGAAGAAGAAGCAGAAGATGCTGAAGTTGAGGAAACTGACGATGACTACCTATTGTCGAGAGATAGGTCGAGAAGAGTCATCAAGCCACCTCAGAGACTTGGATATGCAGATCTTATAGCTTATGCCTTAATCTCTGCAAGTGAGGTTCTAGACGAAGAACCTAGAGACTATAAGGAAGTTATGAGGAGTCGAAATAAGACTGAATGGCTGAAGGCCATGGATGATGAGATGAAATCTCTTCATGATAATCATACTTGGGAACTGATCAAGAAACCTGTTGGGGCAAGGTTAGTCAGCTGTAAATGGATTTTCAAAGTTAAGGAAGGAATTGAAGGAGTGACGTCGAAAAGATACAAGGCAAGGTTAGTTGCAAGGGGTTTCACTCAGAAAGAAGGTGTCGACTTCAATGATGTGTTTTCTCCTGTTGTGAAGCATAGGTCCATTCGAATGTTGCTTGCCATGGTGGCACAGTTCGATCTTGAACTGGAACAGATGGATGTGAAGACTGCGTTCTTGTATGGTGATTTAGATGAAACGATCCTGATGAGGCAACCTGAAGGGTATGTCGAAAAGGGGAAGGAAGATTATGTGTGCAAGTTAAAGAGATCTTTGTATGGGCTGAAACAATCTCCTCGACAGTGGAATAGGAGATTCGACAAGTTCATGGCACGCATAAGTTTCATTAGAAGTCAGTTCGACCACTGTGTTTACTTCAGATTTCGACCTGGTAATTCATTTGTTATTTTGTTGCTTTATGTGGATGATATTCTCATAGCAAGCAACAGTGTCGAAGATGTGATGAGGGTGAAGACTGAACTCAATAAGGAGTTCGATATGAAGGATCTGGGAGCTGCTTCCAGGATTCTTGGAATTGACATTCGAAGAGATAGAAAAAAGTCGAAGTTATGCCTATCTCAAGAGGCATATCTACGGAAGATTCTTGAAAAGTTTGGTATGTCGAATTCGAAGCCAGTTGTGACTCCAACAAACCCTCAATTCAAGCTGAGTATTGATCAGTGTCCCAGTACTGATGTCGAAAGAGCCTATATGAATAGCATCCCATATGCTAATATAGTTGGTTCTTTGATGTATGCTATGGTCTGTACTAGACCCGACATAGCTTACGCAGTCAGTCTTGTAAGCAGGTACATGGCGAATCCTGGAAAGGCTCACTGGCAAGCATTGAAGTGGATTTTAAGGTACATAAATGGGTCTCTGAATAGAGTCCTAATTTATGGTGGAGCCTTGGGTGAAGATGGTAAAGCAGTAATCGAAGGATATGTCGACTCTGATTATGCAGGTTGTATAGATTCCAGGAAATCTATTTCTGGATATGTTTTCACTATGTTTGGCACAGCAATTAGTTGGAAAGCAACACTTCAGAAGGTTGTTGCTCTATCAACCACTGAAGCGGAGTACATTGCATTAACTGAAGCTGTGAAAGAAGCATTGTGGCTTGAAGGTTTTGCGAAGGAGCTGAAACTTCAAGGTCGAGGTATCACTGTTAAATGTGATAGTCAAAGTGCAATACACCTGTCGAAGAATTCAGCCTATCATGAGCGAACTAAGCACATTGATGTGAGGCTGCATTTCGTCAGAGGAGTAATCGAGCGTGGAGAAGTCCAAGTGCTGAAGGTTTCGACTGAAGACAATGCTGCTGATATGATCACCAAGACATTGCCGAGTTGCAAGTTTTTCCACTGTATGCAGTTGATAAAGCTGCATGAAGAAAGCTAGTTTGTTCCCTTGATGTTGTAGAGTTAGATCCAAGGTGGAGATTTGTGAGATTTTGGATCGAACTCTAGTATGGCCGAAGGGTAGCTTCTTGGTTCGACAGGGTTAAGCATGAAGTCGAAGGTTGTTCACATGCTTGTGTCGAAGATGCTAGGGTTGTTAGCATGTTAAATTAGGTTTTAGTGTTTAAACCCTAATTTGTTAAGTTAGCTTGTTTATTAAGTTGGCTTGTGTAATGGGCCTTGCTAAAAAAGCCCATTAGTTAGTATGTTAGGTTTTATTATAAATAGCATACTAGTCTCTCATCATTGCTAAGCTGCAAATCCTAATTTAGGGTGAGAGAGGTTATTTGTTATTCTTGTAAACTTGTAATCTTGTTTTAAGAGAAAGTGAAAGAATAGAAGTTATAACCAATTCTTGTGTTCTTCTTATCCTCTCTAATTCCCTATTATACTTGTTATTGGTATCGTTTTTCACAACAGCTACCATAACTATACGAAGAAGACGACGAATGAGAAGATGAAAAAAAGGATCTTCAATGTCATAAGCAACAACCCTTAGTTAAAAATTTATAATTAGTGTTATAATGATTAACAAGATCAAAAATAGGATTAATAAATTGGAGATTAAGTAATTGTAATCTATATTGAGTTTTAGGATCTAGAATAATTCTTGGAGAAAAATTCTCGGATTTTAATTTTTCTGGAAATTTGATGAAGATGGTATTACAGAGTGTGAACGATGAAGAAGATGAAGCCATTGTTGGCGGGATTATGAATTTGAAAGATGAAGAAAGTGAAAATAGAATTGTATATCTGTTACTGTAAGTACAAACGTATTTATACAGTATGGGCCTAACATATGAATGGGCCTAAGCTAGCAGATATGAATGGGCCACATAATGAAGAGTCTAATACATTTAACACCCCCCCTTAAGCTGGTGATATATAGAATGTAAACCAAGCTTAGTCAAGTTCTCTGAAAAAGGCCTAAAGTCTAAAGGTTTAGTAAATATATCTGCTAGTTGTTGATGAGAAGATACCGGTAGGAGACGAAATAATTTTTGTTGTAGCTTTTCACGTACGAAGTGGCAATCTAATTCAAGGTGCTTTGTGCGTTCATGGAAGGAAGAGTTGTTAGCAATGTGTATTGCTGAAGCGTTGTCACAATATAAAGTTGCCGGTTTGGTGAATGGGACGCGTAATTCTGTGAGAACATTAGTCAGCCATTGAAGTTCGCAGACTGTTGACGCCATTGATCGATATTCTGCTTCAGTCGAGCTTCGAGACAAGGTAGGTTGTTTCTTTGATTTCCAGGATATGAGGGAGTCACCAAGGTATATACAGTATCCTGTGACGGATCTTCGAGTTTCCGGACATGTTGCCCAGTCAGAGTCAGAAAAAGCTTTGAGTTGAAGTGATGAATCTGTGGGGAATGTTATGCCTTGTGCTGGGGAGCTTTTGAGGTATCGGAGAATTCGTATGGCTGCTGAGTAATGTTGATCAGTTGGAGATTGCATATGCTGACTAAGTTGTTGAACGGCGTAGGATATATCTGGCCGTGTGTTGAGTAAATATATGAGTTGGCCTATCAAACGTCTGTAGGGAGATGGATCTGTTAAAATAGTGCCAGCAGTCGAGGTTATCCTTGTGTCTCTGGTCATAGGTGTCGAGGCTGGTTTGCAACCAAGCAGTCCAGCTTTGTCTAACAAATCCAGAGTATATTTTCTTTGGCAGATGTTGATGCCTTTGTTGTTGCGTGCAAGCTCAAGACCTAGAAAGTATTTCAAGTGTCCAAGGTCTTTGATGTGGAAATGCTGTTTGAGAATTGCTTTTGTGGAATTGATAATATCCATGTTATTGCCTGCAATAAGGATGTCATCAACATAAATAAGTAAGAAAGTATGGAAATCTTTGGAATTGTGTATGAAAAGAGAATGGTCAGATGTGCATTTGCTGAAGTTATTAATAGTTAAAACATTGGACAGCTTATCAAACCATTGTCTGCTAGACTGTTTGAGACCATAAATTGATTTGAGAAGTTTGCATACTACATTTAGATGAGATGAGTGCATGCCCTTAGGAAGAGTCATGTAAACTTCTTCATCTAATGTACCATGGATAAAAGCATTATGCACATCAAGTTGGAATAATGTAAGTTTAAGGAAGATGCAAGGGATAAGATAAGTCTTACAGTTGTTAGCTTAGCAACAGGTGAAAAAGTTTCAAAGTAGTTTATACCTTGGATTTGGTTAAAGCCTTGAGCCACTAACCTGGCCTTGTGCCTTTCTATTGTTCCATCAGAGTTGAATTTGAGCTTGTAAACCCATTTACATCCAATGGGTTTCTTACCTTTTGGGAGAGATGTCAATTGCCAAGTATTGTTGGCAGTGAGAGCTGTTAGCTCAGGATTCATGGCTTTGATCCATTCAGGATCTTGCATTGCTTGTTGATAAGTATTAGGTGTAGTATTTGTACTAATAGCAGAGATGTAAGTAAAAAAGGCAGGAGAGATATGTGCATATGAAATGTAATTAGAAATGTCATATAAAGTAGAGGAAAAGACAACATTACAATCAAAATCTTTTAAATGGGCAGGGGCAGATCTTAGTCTGGTAGATGTTCTAGGGATAGTTTGACCGAGTTGTGCAGGGATAGTGTTATGGGACAGATTTTGTGTATTGTTGTTTGCAGAATTGTTAGATTGTGCAGGTATAAGGACAGGAGGATTAATAGGTGAATTTGGTTGAGAAGGAGAATTATGATCAGGGGAAGTAGGATTGGTATGTTCCTGAATAGAGGTATTCTGTGTGTTTATATCAAAGAGGAATGGAATTGTGGAGGTGTCTGTTTCCAGGGGTGCAGTATCATGAGAAGATGGGGGAGGGTGAGGAAGGTATGGAAAAATATTTTCATGGAAAGAGCAATCTCTGGAAATGAAAGTGGATCTATTTTGTAAGTTGAATAAAAGGTGGCCCTTGACACCAATAGGAAATCCTAGAAATATACATTTAAGGGCTCTAGGATCCAATTTATCTCTATTTCTACTAATGGAGGATGCATATACAAGGCATCCAAAAGTTCTTAGATCATTGTAAATAGGATCAGTTTTGAATAATAATTGGAATGGTGTCTTGTTGTGTAAAACAGGGCTGCAAGTTCTATTAATTAGAAATGTAGCATGACATAGAGCATATGACCAAAAACATTTTGGAAGAGTAGCATGAAAGAGTAGGGATCTAGTGACATTTAAAAGATGCCTATGTTTCCTTTCAACTATGGAATTCTGTTGTGGAGTTTCCACACAGCTTCTTTGATGTATTATACCTAGTGATGCATAAAATGAAGGCATGATGAATTCAGAACCATTATCAGTTCTGATTGTTTTGATGCTACAAGAGAATTGGTTCTGACAGTATGTTATGAAGTTTCTTATATGCAGTCTTGTTTCAGATTTATTGTGCATTAAAAGTGTCCAAGTGTATCTTGAAAAATCATCAACTACAGTGAGAAAGTATTGATAACCATCCATGGATGAATGGGAGATAGGCCCCCAAATGTCCATATGAATTAGTTCAAAACATTGGGTTGTAGCAGAATGACTTGTAGGAAAAGGTAAGCGAGTTTGTTTAGATAAATGACAAGTATGACAATCATGATGCTTAGAACTTTTAATGATTGGAAATTGTTTACACATAGTTTGCAATATATCAAAAGAAGGATGGCCTAGCCTATGATGCCATAATTGGGGTGTACAATTCAGAATTTTGCCATTGTGAACAGAATTACAGCTAGCATTTTGTAAAGGTAATTTGTCCAAAATATAGAGACTATTGTGTTGTGTCACCCGTCTAATCGTTTGCTTGGTAGACACATCCTGTATGGAACAGGAAGTGTGTGAGAAAGTGATCGTATAGGGTGAGGTGATGCATAGTTTGGATAAAGAGATCAAACTGAAGTGAAATTCAGGTAAGTAAAAGACATTGTTTAATTGAAAATAATCAGAGAAAACTATAGAGCCAGCAAATTTAGCAATCACAGATGAACCATTAGGCATATGTATTTTAACAGGGGGAATGGATTCTAATGTATAGAAATTATGTATGAAGGGGCAAACATGATGAGATGCGCCTGAATCCAAAATCCAATAGGATCTATTATGTAGGGCATTACCTGAAGAAACAATACCTGAGATTACTGCAATGTCAAGTGTGTTGCTTTTGGAAGTTTGAGAATCTTTCATGGATTGTTGTAGAAGGTGGATGAGATGTTGGAGATCCTCCTTCGATAGAGATGGTTCCTTTTCTGCAGCAGTGGATATCTTGGATTCTGCAGCAGCTTTGGAAGTCTTAGAACGATATCCGGGAGGAAAGCCGTGTTTGAAGTAACAGTTTTCGATGGTGTGATTTGTTTTACTGCAATTGGTGCACAGCATGGGGGATTTGGAAGAGGTTTTGCCTTTGGGTTTGGTAGTGGAATTGGCATATAGAATGGTTGGGGTAGTAGCAGTAGAAGGTTGTTGTTGTGCAATCAATGAGTATATTTTGCTGATGTTGGGAAGGGGGTCTAACTGCAAGATCTGGGTACGAATACTATGGTGAGAATCATTGAGGCCTTTAAGGAAACAGGTCACGTATTCCATATGCTTGTAATGGCGCACTGCTTTAGCAAGATCGCAGGTACACGGAGTTGGGCAAGAACAGGATGGAGTTGGGCGTAAATCCTCAAGTTCATCCCAAAGAATCTTAAGGTCGGTAAAATATGTAGATAACGATCGATCCCCTTGTTGAATAGAGTGAAGATCGCGTAAAAGATCAGAAAATCGAAAGTGATTACCTTTTGTAAACCGTTCTTTGAGATCTTCCCAAAGATCGAAAGCCGAATCGAAGCAGATGGTACTCTGAGCGATATGCGGAGATAAAGTGCGATTGATCCAAGAAAGAACCATACTGTTAGCACGATCCCAAAGCTCGAAATCAGGATGTGTGGATGCCGGTTTTTGAAGAACACCATTGATAAAATTGATCTTGTTCTTGGAGGTCAGAGCTCTGCGCATTGATTTGCTCCAGTTGTGGTAATTGTGATCATCAAGAGGTGGAGCAACAATCGTAGCACCTGGGTTTTCACCTGGATGGAGGTAATAGGGATTCCGAGGATTGAGGCTTGGATCTTGAGATTTGGATGGGTTTACGTTCGTGTTAGCGGGTCGTTCTTCATCTGAAGAAGAAGACATCGTGTGGAACGAAAGAAAGATGGAAATGCGGAAAAAGTTAGGGTTACACTGATACCATATTACAGAGTGTGAACGATGAAGAAGATGAAGCCATTGTTGGCGGGAACATGAATTTGAAAGATGAAGAAAGTGAAAATAGAATTGTATATCTGTTACTGTAAGTACAAACGTATTTATACAGTATGGGCCTAACATATGAATAGGCCTAAGCTAGCAGATATGAATGGGCCACATAATGAAGAGTCCAATACATTTAACAGATGGTGATGTAGAAGAAGATGAAGTAGGGGAAGAAGATGAAGATAGGTAAAAAATGTTAGGTGTTGATGGTGTACTGTAATAATGAATAGACTTTCAAGATCCAACGATGTAGAGTTCATCAAAAAGATCAAATGTGCATTAAAAAGTTTATATTGTCATTCTATCATAACCATTCATAATTACTATTTTATATATAATTAAAATAAAAGTCAAACATAACTTAAAATTCGACGGTTATAATTTACATATATTTTTAATTATTATTGAATTTGAAATATGAATTTAATTGGTAAGCACTGATAGTGTAAAATAGTTTTACACTGTCAGTAAAGTAATGTTATAGTGTGCATTAAAAAGTTTACATTGTCATTCTATCATAACCATTCATAATTACTATTTTATATATAATTAAAATAAAAGTCAAACATAACTTAAAATTCGACGGTTATAATTTACCAGTGTAAAACTATTTTATACCGTCGGTGTATTCTCATTAAATTCATATATTTTTAATTATTATTGAATTTGAAATATGAATTTAATTGGTAAGCACTGACAGTGTAAAATAGTTTTACACTGTCAGTAAAGTAAATCGTGACCGTTAAATATTTATTAAAATTTAACTTTTATTTTAATTATTTATAAATATTAATCTCTTGAATTTTTTTTTTTTTTTACATAAAAGAAATATATATTCACATTTTTTTATTTTCCTTAAGAAAATATTTACTATAATAATCTTTTATTGATTACATAATTAATTATGCAATCATCCTTATGCAAGTATATTTGTTAACTTTCTTACAAGAATATTATTTATATATTTTTTGTTTTTTGTTTTCTTTTTATTAATAATTAAAACTAAATTGACAATAAATTGATGTAGGTATGTAACCGTATGTTTGTGAAAGATTTATGGAAGACAATACTAAGGTGATACATGAATCTATCACGACTCTCAATTACGAAGATGCACATATGGCAAACATATAATATTCGTCGTCCTAGAGCAGAGTTGCTAATTGTTTGTTTTATCAACATGCTTTCATTTATCATAATGTGTGCGGTGATACACTCGCCCTTTTATGAAAATGTGGGGAATGACATGTTTTTATCGTATAATGATATAGACGACAGTCGAAGAATGAAGTCTCGTTCTCCAGAACCACATGGTGAATAACAACTCTATTTCCCGTGCTCATGGGAGAAGAATAATGTGACCGCTTTCTTGGGTCTTAAGAACTATGCCTAATGAATTCCAATAAATCCTTTAACCCTCGAGTTGAAGAGATACTCAATTTACTCACGCAATGGCCAATATACAGAGCTTCTCACAATCTATGTGATCTTGCTCTAAGGGGTGTTCGCGGTTTGGTTTGGATCGGTTTTAAGGCAAAAACTCATCCGATCCAAAAATAAATTTACTTGCGGTTTGGTTCGGTTTTGGATGATAAGTTAAAAAAAATCCAATCTGATCCGATCCAATTTAATGCGGTTTAATTTGGATCGGTTTTTGAATATCCAAATTACAAATTATATTTTTATTAATATTATAAAAATACTAATAAATCATAGATTTGATATAATATATATCATATAGTATATTAAAAGTTAATATTTTAAAATGAAAATGATCGATTATAGTTGAAATAAGTGAAATAATAAAAATAAATAGATTAAACTAAGCTAATAGATAAGATAAACAAATTAATTATCATATTGTAATAAATTTATGTAACATATCATACTAATAAAAAATAAATAAGTACAAAATACATATACATGCGGTTCGGTTTGGTTTGGATCGATTTTGAAAAATCAATCCGAAATCCGATCCGAACCGTGCGGTTCTCACAAAATGGCATCCAAACACATCCAATAAACTTTGGTTTTTTGCGGTTTTCGGTTTTTTTGGATCGGTTTGCGGTTTTTATTTGGATTGGTTTGGATTTGAACACCCCTAGAAGTCTCGTTCTCCAGAACCACATGGTGAATAACAACTCTATTTCCCGTGCTCATGGGAGAAGAATAATGTGACCGCTTTCTTGGGTCTTAAGAACTATGCATAATGAATTCCAATAAATCCTTTAACCCTCGAGTTGAAGAGATACTCAATTTACTCACGCAATGGCCAATATACAGAGCTTCTCACATTCTATGTGAGCTTGCTCTAACATCACGACCACCCTAAAACTCTTAGACATCTCCGCGCAATTAGCGGTTGTCGCTCATTGTACTTTTAACAAGTACAACTACCGCCTACTGTGGGGCCTTATTAAAATTGATCTAAGCCACTATCGCATCAGACAGACTAGATTGATACCCACATCTCCAACTCTTTTATCCAACACGGTGAATAAGAATGTAGAAATTCCGACCAATTGTGATTTTAGTGGCAATGAGAATGCCATGGTAGGAATCCATGCCGCCATGGACGACTTACGACTCCAGAATTAGTCTCTAAAGGACAATTCCTTCACATCAAGCAGTGTCAGTAAGAGACTGGCCCTCCTGACGAAACTAAAATTTTAGACACCCAACCTCTCTTTGATGAGATATGTGGGCACCAATGAAAAAGAACTTCAAGTCACTATCATTGGCTAAGTTTGACGGATGTAGCGACCCCTAAGAACATGTCGCCTCCATCAACACATACATGACAATTATTGGGGCCTTCTATTACCTAAAATTCAAGATTCTCTCTGGCACCTTCTGGGATACAATAATAAGATGGTACATGAGCCTATCACGACTCTGAATTACTAGCTATTTGGCATACCCTAATTTTTCACCCCTCTAAGATGTCACATCATATAACATCTCAACTAATCCGCCAAACTCAAAATAGATACCCAGAGCAGTCACTTGTTCACCAAGTACTCAGACTAGAGTTTCAAGCCAAGAAGCTCAGGCAAAGGGAAAATCAATGATTGAAATGATCCTCAACACATTCATCAAGGTCAATATGCTTTATTCTTCTTCACATGATCTCCAATATCAAGGCATCAAACGTCAAATCCATCAAGGTCACCAGATTAGGATTTTGAGCCTATCAGCGACTGAAATCAAGGCTTTCACTTGGGAAGACTCATAAAGCTTCAAAGCATGATCCAAAGAGATAAAGCATATTCAAATGATTCCTACATAAATATACAATGCAATATGTACTTCAATTCAAGTTCAACAACCCCTAATTTCATCTGGCCCATAATTAGGGTTTTTGACTTAGTTCGTCTGGGGAGTTGACCAGGACAATATCCCATGGCTCAAATCATAGCTAAAGGACCTCTAATTCTTCAATATAATCCACTCATATCATTCATTTAATAAGGAGAGATTGATTCATTTGAAATCTCCTAGAATACAGTTCATTTGGAAAAGCCAACAATTTGAGATCACCTTTGACTTTTTAGAAATTTGGTCAACTATGGACTTTTAAGATCAAAATCATCAACATATGATTATTTAAGTCATTTGATCAAATAAATTCAAGAAAATAAACCAAGAATCAAGAAGTCAAGTAAAGTCAAAGTGGGAAATTTCAAACACTTAGAAAAATTCTAAGTGTTTTTAAGTGTTTTTGTCATAACTTCATGGGCAAGTAACTTCAGTTTTCAAGTACAAACTGGAAAAAAAACAACTTTCAACATGAAAGTTGTAGATCTTGATCCAATGAACAACTTTATCACAAACAACATTTCCTTAAAAAATCAACAATTTGAGAAATATGAGCTCATAAAGTTCCTTCCAAAAACACTTAGAAAATTTCTCTATTTAACCCTAGTTTTTTCTCAACTTCATCGCCAATTTTCACCAAGTTCCCAAATAATTTTGAGGAAACACATAACAAGTGAATTGAAGTACATCATCTAAGCTTTCCGAAGAGTATTATATCATCTCTTAATTAAATTTGATCAAGGAGTTATGCATGGTGGAAGTAAGGCCCTTAAAGTTGGATTTTAGGCATGACCAACTTTGCATTTTACCAATTTTGTGCAAGTACCTCCATAAATTGGTGCATCTCATTCAAATAATATCAGAATAGATCAAGAGGAATCAATTGCATCATTGCATCAAATTTGCAAGGTATGAGAATTTTCAAATCCCATGTGATTATGTAATGATTACAAAATGGAATTTATGGCCAATTGGTGAATCATCAAAAGAATCCTTCCAAGGCCAATTGGATGCTCCTACACATCATAAATGAGTTATAATATCTGATAGAATCAAGGTCTAGGTCTTGATCAAGTGGAATCAAAAATTCATCATTGCATTTCCAAAGATATTTCCCATTTTTCTTCACTCCTAAGCTTCACTCTATTACTATCTCAGTCCAATTGACTATAAATAGAGAGTTATTTCTCATTCAAATTCACTCTAAAGCAACTTCAATTCTTTATTTCCTCAAACTCTCTCCTTTTGCTGATTTTTCAAAAGTTCCATGGAATGAAGAAGAGAATTCTTCAAATCAGAACCCTTCCCTTGAAAATGAGCATTCACACACCTCAAACACATCATATATGATCTATCCAAACACTTGTCCATGATTTGTAG
Source organism: Vicia villosa (assembly GCF_029867415.1). Lineage (NCBI taxonomy): Eukaryota > Viridiplantae > Streptophyta > Magnoliopsida > Fabales > Fabaceae > Vicia > Vicia villosa. The sequence goes on from NW_026705034.1 coordinate 14,552, forward strand.
CACCAGGATCACTGTCCACTTTCAACTTGAAGCTTGAGCAGTTGGGGTCGGGTTGAAAGTTTTAGAAGATGCCAAGACAATCTAAGCACATCAATATCTTCCTTGGGGTCTAAGGAAGCTATCCAGCTGCTTACAACACTTTAGTAACAACTGAATCATCATCTCCCATCTTCACTTCAAGCTCTTGCAAGAGGAATCGAGTAGAGTAATTCAGAGTCATTCAAAGTAAAGCAAGCTTTCCTTTAGCATCCTTGAGGTCCCAGGAAGTTATTCCAATGATCAAAACATTGCTAGGAGCTCTCCATCCCAACCTTCGATCTCAGTTTCAGAGGTAAGGAACTCAAACTCTATGATTCTTGCATCCTTTTTTATATAACTCGATATCATCTTGTTCAGCATCATCAGAGGATCAAAATCCCTCTATTAGCATTCAGTTATTCATCATGATCATCATTTAATTTTATTTTTAAGAATTAGGGTTATTAGTGTTCATATCAAAATTATTGAGATATACTTAAAATAAATGAACTCTAAGATCACACCATTGGATTCCTCGTCCAAAATCAAGCTAGTTTCATGTTTGGATCATAGCATTAGGTTGAGAATTGAGAGAGATAGAAAATTCAAATTTTTGAGAGCTTGAGGTTGAAGACGACCATGGCGCTGTTTTTTGAATCTCTGAAATGTTTGAAAAATATAATTAATTGAAGTCATTTGATTGACAAGCCACGCGCGTGGCTCAGTTGGTAATGTTTTGTGTTGGTGGCTTAAAGGGCGTGGGTTCAAACCTTGGCAAGTCCAAACCTTTATTTTTTACCATTATTTTCTTTCATTTTCTTCACAACTTCACTAAATTATTTAAACTATCAAAAAAATCCAAAAAAATCACAAAAATAAATAATTATTTGATGTATTTTTAATCAGTTGAAAAAGGCATATTTTTAAGTATTTTAATACTTGAAAAAATCATAATTTTTTATTTCTTTTCTCATCTAATCATTTTCAAACCTCTGTGTGATCAAATATTTTTGTTTTAAACAATGTTTGGTGTACATACCATGTTCATCTTGATTTAAATGTCTTTAAATTTTAAAGGCTAAATTACTCCCAGGATCCTTTAAGTTATTTAATTGTAATAGTTTGGTCCTTCAAGTTTTTTTTGTAACAACTTCGTCCTTTTGGGGGATTTCTGCCTCCTTTTTCTCTCATTTTAAACATTTAGAAATGTTGGTTGTTGTATTTTTGGTTGCATTTCATCATTTTTATACCACTCAATATAATTGCATCCACAATTAGCATATTTTCTCTGTTAATAAAGGATAACAGTGTGCACATTTGATAAAATAAAGGACCTAGTTGTAGCGAAAATAACATGAAGGACTAAACTGTTACAATTAAATAACTTAAAGGACTTTGGGAGTAATTTAGCCAATTTTAAAATCAAACTGTTTGTTAGTATCAATCAATCATACGCTAAGGGTTTTCAATCAACAAAACTCTTCATGTTTTGAAACTACTAACAACTTTTGGGCCTCTTAAAGAGTGTAAGACCCAACCCTTTTTCTTTCTTTTTTCCAAATAAATCATCTTTCATCAGTTTCCCATAAACAATAACAAAACTTCTGGGCAACTCCCTGAGTATAAGTCACATTCCTTTGTACATACTTGTCTGTTTTAAAAACCTTGTTTTCTATACAAACTTTCTCATCCCATTTTAAATCTCTGGTACTAAGAGGAGCATTATTCCCGGTGAAACTGCTCTTAGACCTTTGGGCATCTCTTCTGACTTATAAGCCCCGAGCCTTCTTTTCTTGTATTTTCATCTGTTTTTCAAAATAAAACCCTGGTACTAAGAGGAGCATTATTCCCGGTGAAACTGCTCTTAGACCTTTGGGCCTCTCTTTTGAGTTATAAGCCCCAAACTTCAATTTTTCTTTTTCAAACTTCAAATTGTTTTCAATCAAACTCTCAAATTGTTTTCAATCAAACTTCAACTTTGTTTTCAATCTAATCTTAAATTGTTTTCAACCTTCAACTGTTTTCAAATCACCTTCTCATCTATTTTTGTTCAAATCCTCTGGGCTTCTCCTTGAGTATAAGTCTCATCCCTTCTTTCTCATCTCATATTCTTGGGCCTCTATTATAGTATAAGACCAAACACCTTTTGTTCATACAGTAAATAAACCTTTTCTGGATTGGCAACCTAGACCTGATTGCTCTGGATTGCTCAAGAAACTGGCTGCTTGCAGAACTGACATCACCAACACACAATACTGGCAAGAGGTACTGCAGAATGGAAACTATAGCACAACAAAGATGTACCACATCCTTAGAGGAGAGAAGACACATGTAACTTGGAGGAAAATTTTCTTCAAAAACTTGGCTAGACCAAGGGCACAATTCCACTTGTGGCTGGTTCTTATGGGGAGAGTTAGCACCAAGATAAGACTTCAGAAATTTGGTATAACAATTGATTTGATTTGTTCTTTTTGTAAGGAGCATGAGACCTTGGAGCACCTTTATTTTGAATGTGATTGGATTAAATCACGATAGAAATGCTTCAATGGATAGGTTACTGCAGGATTCCGACTGTGTGGGAACAGGAAAAGAAATGGATCAGTGAGGAATCAATGAAAAAGGGTTGGCGGAGGCAATTTCTAAAAGCATCAGCTTCCGAGATTCTCTATGGCATTTAGCAAAAAATAAATTTCATTATCTTTGAAAATGGTGATGAAGATGCAAATTCGTGTGAGTCTGTTAAAAATATTGTAATAGCTAGATGTTCTAGGAATAGAAATCTTAGCAAACACACTAGTGATTTTACTCTTGTAGAGAGTAATTAGCTCATTGTTATGGTTTGATTAAACCTGAATCAGTTGATCGGCATTTGTACCTCATTGTTTTTGGAAATAAAATTTCTTATTTGATTCCAAAAAAAATATTTATTTCGGGCTTCTCCTTGAGTTATTAGACCCAACATCTTTTCTTTTATTTTCTTTTCAATAAAATACTTCATTGTTTCCATAAAAAAACATTCAACTGTTAACAAGGCTCTATACATACATCAGTTTTGGGCCTCATCTTCATACTGTGAGTTTTTATAGCTTTCATTTATTGCTTTAAATACCTTATCAAATATACACTGTATATATATACCGCTTAGATCTCCCTCAGAGAAAAACCCTAAGACAAATAAACATGTATATATTTTATAGGATTATGACCAGGATTGAGGATTACTTCCCGATGAAGCCTATCCTAATTAGAACAACATAGATTCTTTCCAGAAGATGAATTATTCCCGGTGAAACATCTTGAAACCCATAGATCAACAATAGGGCACACCCACCTGAAGAGGATTATTTCCCGGTGAAACCTCTTACCCCTTTTGCTTAGAGCCAAATCAAGCAAGCCAAAAAAGCTTTCTCTTGTGCTATAACAAGGACCCTCGATGACCCTCGATTAGCCTTCTTTTGGGCTCACAATACAAGGACCCACATGCTTCTTATAAGCATTTCCCTTTAGCTTCCTCTTGATCTTGTATACAAGAACCCGTCAGGCTTCTTAAAAGCATAGGACAAGTCTTTAGTCACCTTTATCCTAACTCCTGTAAGAATCCAAATCCTTCAAATACACAATCACAATCTTTCAAGTGTCAAAACCCTCTCACTGTATCAACCCTTTGAGACCAAGAGATATGGAAAATCTCAGTCACCCATCTTTCCTCAGCTAAGTTAGCCTCCTCGTGCAATGGGTGAACACCATTAGGAGATGGCACGGGAGATCCAACATCCCTCTTCGAAGGTGGCACGGGAGTAGAATAAGTGTCCTGGCGACGTCTGCGGGAGGAGGGCGTTTGAGAGGAATCCTCGCCATCACCATGGGGCCTCCGGGATGAAGTAGTAGATGTGGAAGGCCCCTCTGCTTGAATGGATGATCCAAGTACCTCTACTGGAATGGGGGTATCAGGTGCATCTAGTGGAACAGAGGCTCCATCCGTCACCTGTGAGACTACCTGCATCTGTGCACGTCTCACGGAGGCATGTTGTGCAATCCTCCCAGATAAAATGCGATATGGATGGTTGACCAAAATGTCTGCATTGCATTACAAATAAAGCCGGGTTAGATAAAATTAACTTTTAAAAAGAAAAGGAAAAAATCAATGTGCAAATACGGAAGACTTTCGTAGATACGTCTACGAAACTACCTAACATTTCAAAAAACTAGAGTTATTACGTAGGTGTATCTACAAAACTACCTAACATTTCATTTTTTTTAACATTTAAAACAACAATTTTTGCAGTCGGAGAGATTTTTTAAAAATCTAGTTTTCAATTCATAAAATTCTTTCTTTATTTATATAAAAATGAAACCACCACTATTTATTATATGTTATATACTATTGATTGTTTAGAAACATTATACCTTTATTAACTATTTTTGATAGTTCAAAATTAAAATTTTATCTTATTGCCTGGTCTTAAAACCATACCTAAAAGTAAAATTTTATTATTATGTGCAAACTATGCTACTTTTTCTTACAGTCTGCATAATTGAGAGTTTTACATATGTGAAAACTTAATACATAATACTATTATGTAACATTTATTTGTATAAGTGTAAAGATAAGTGTAAAAAGCAACAAAAAGGTACTACTAATTTCTTTGTTTCACTTAATAAAAAGGGTATAACAAACACGTTTCAATATCAATTTGTTAACGTAGTTTGTAAAAAAAAGAGTTTGAATCGCATCCCAAAAATTTATTTATAATGAGAATGCTCAAGCACAGTTATACATAAAATTCCTGAACCACTTGCATATATTTGTACAATTGCATTCCTCCACAATATTTAGCAAAACAAAACGATATCTAAACAGAAGCAAGAGAGCAACAATCTTGCATAATTGGATCAATTACAACCATAACAGCTTTTCCACATCAGTAGCTGCATCTGATTCCACCAAACCATGTAGAACCTCAAGTCTTTTGCTACTGAAAGGCACCAAAAAATCAGGATGTCAAAAATTTGGTGAGCTTAATAGGCATTAAAACAGATGGAGAACAACTCGCTTTCTCCTCTACTGTATCATAAAAACTTAGTAAAAGGGCTCAAACAGGCGACTTTCCAGCGCCACTCGGACCTACAAAAGCCACCTTAGATCCATCTTCAATTTGTAAACTGAAATTGTCAAGAATAGTGACTGCAGGTCTTAAAGGGTACTTGAAATTTACATTATCAAATTTGACAGTTCATTTTATCTTCTCGGATTGTGAGTCGTCCAGTATATCTGGTTCAATTTCAGTTATGCGGTCAAGGGTTTTGAATGCTGGAATTAGCATATTGATGGCAGTGATGACAGTTGGGAAGGGATCAGTGTGTATAATCATGTGATAGAAGGAACTGTGAGAAGATATTTGGTATGCTCTTATTCCATTTTCAAAAGAGGTTTCATGTCTTTTAAGAATTATAGCGTACCACAAAGCAACGGCGTGTGCAATGTTCCACAACTTGGATGATCCCATATCTGATATTTTCTTGTACTTTTCTTTGGAATGTCCAGATATGTTATGACTTTCTTCAGTATTTGTTCTTCATGACAAAATGATGCTAAAGTTCTTATGTTGGTTGTTGATTCAAATGCAATAGCAACAAGGTCTAAACCCTAATTTTGACTTTTGTTGACTTTTTTATTCATGACGAATTTTCTTGATTTCTCTTGATCAAAGGTTTTCAATAGTCATATGCTGATGATTTGAATCCTCAAAAGTTTATAGTTGACCATTTCTCTCAAAAGTCAAAGGTTGACCCATACAATTGACTTTTCCAAATGAACTGCAGTTTTGTGGATTCCACAAGAATCAAGGTCTCCTCTTCAAATGAATGATGTGAATGGATTATAATGTTGATTTGGATGCCCTTGAATCATGATTTGAGTCTTGGAGTCATGTCCTGAATAAAAGTCAACCCTAATTTGGGGTCTCAGGTGATCTTGAATGTGATTGATCTTGAATTGGGCCATCCTTGGGCCTTGATATTGATGGGATAACCCTTTGAAACATAAAAGAATGTTGAACTTCCTTGTGGGCCTCAAAACCCTAATTTGCTCAGTCTCCTCTTGATCAGTCTCTTGTCTTAGGACACAAGCAACAAACGACATTTTTTTTGTATTTTTGGTTAGCAAATGATATATGCATGATGATTATGTTGATGATGATCCTAATATTTTGAAATATGGTGGGATCTCAGTGGTCAAAATTTGGGGTACAACACTTGCGACCATTGAAATACACAGATACTTTAATCAAATACTGAGGAAGAGACATTTTGTTGAGATATGTTATCCAATAACCCTAACACCTCTATTTATACACACTATGGTACATTCTATACCACACAAATGTATTGGTGCAATCAAGACCCTCCAAAAGTGTCGGCAAAATCTCAACTGTTAAAAAAATCAAAAATTGAAACATACCGAAAATTTTAGTTATAATGACATTTTCGATACTCTCCGGAAATTTGAACTTTTAAAATAACTACAATTTTTGGTATGATGTACCGGAAATTTTAAAATAACTATAATTTTAAAATAAATATAATTTTTGGTATGATGTACTGGAAATTTTTTTATAATTAGAAATTCCGATATATTGTACTAGAAATTTGACAGTGCATACCAGAACACCTTTTTAATAGTGTTTTTATTAAAAGACGTGGTTAAAAAATAAAAGAAATATTTTTACATGTACATAACAAGAACAATGTTTTTATAAAAATAATTGTTCATTTTTCAAATAAAACATTGCGTTTCATGAATATGATCTCATAAAAGGCATTGTAGCAGCGACGAGAACAATTCACAAGTCTGGTCAAAGTGGACAGCCTCTCTCTTCATCTGATTCGCGAGTCAACAAGTCTAAGTACTCTCTCTCAGCATCTCATTGGTCCGGCAGGGAGCGTGGGGGCCATGTGTTGACTATGTTTAAAAGTCCAGTTAGCTTCACGTTTCATATTTAATGTTCTTGTTCATTATACTAACAAATCAAGATTGCAGCGCAAACGGCGAGACCATGAAGAGTGTGACTGAGCAGACTAGGGTTCGAACCATGTGTCATACATTTATTTTTTTGGCTATTTGTTGGTAGATAAACCCAATGCGCTTGTCTTCACTATGCCCAAGGTGCACCACCATTTACCAGCCATTGGATTCCCATTGAGGCCAGATCCAAGACACCAAGATGCATGCATACCATGGGGCTTCAAGGATCACCCACACAGGATTTGTGCCAGGTTTTTCTATATTGTTTTTATTTAGTTATTTAGATTAAATGATAATTAAATATGGTTAATTCAATTAATTTGTTTAATTAGGATTAGAATAAATTAGGATTAGGGCTATGATTAGTCAGAGTTATTTTCCCGATTATTTCGATTATTCAATTTAATTTATTTTAATCAATTTTAATTATAAAAATCACAAAAACCCTAGAAAGGTTACCAATGCATTAGGGTTTGCCCAATCCCACTACCATTTGGCAAAAAAACATTAATTCTTATTCAATTGATTCTTGATTAATTTATCAATTTTCTCTTCGATCCGATTATATCTAATAATCGCATTGGCGATAAATAAAATAATAAAATACATTTATTTTGCTAAATGGTTTTAACCAAATCTATTGGTTACGATGATTATCATATTCAATTCGTTATCATGTAATAATCAAATCTATTGATTATGAGGGGTAACGATAAATTTAATAATTTAAATTATTTAAAACACACTCATTTGCTATCCGTGATAATCGAATCTATCGATCAGAATGGTTAGCAATCCTTCATTCAATCCATTAACTATGGTGATCAAACCTATTGATCATCGCAACTAACAGTAACATATTAAACCAGGGTTGTACGCCACTTAAAACACTCAAAAACTCGTCTCTTCAATACTGCGATTTTCAAAACTACAATAAGGTAATTCAAAATACCTTGCGAACTTTGCATTTCAAAACTACGATAAGGTAACTCAAAATACCTTCAAACAACCCCATACTAAAATCTAAGGCGTACAACCCTGCCCCGAACTACGTTGACTCTGATTCTCCCTAAGGAGATACGTAGGCACTTGGCAACAAGGCGAGTCTCCTTCCCCAGAACCTCAACTCGTTCAAATCTCATTTTTGCCCTTTTCATTTCTTTAGCTATTGACTTAATAGTTTTAGCCATAAACCTCCGCCTCTCAATTCAAAACCTTAGGAAAGGTTTAAGGATGCCTAACACCTTCCCTTGACCCGAATATAATAACTTACCCCGAATCTCTTAACTGCATAGGGTTTCCTATTCGCCCTGGTAGGATAGGTGGCGACTCAAAAACCTTTAAATTTTAGGGCAGGTTGCTACAGTATGTTATTTAAGTTGCTCAGGTTTCTAGAGTCTTTCTTTTCTTTTTCTTTTACTCTTGAGTCCTGTTTGAGTCTCTCATGTCCTTGTTTCGGATATGGGTAACTTCAGAGTCTATATAGGTTATGTTTGTCAACTTGTGACAAACATAGGGAATAAGGGTAGTGTTCAGACATTGTTAAGTCTGAGGTCCTTCTTTGTAGTTATTTTTGCAAAGATATTGAATAGGTCTAAGTCAGTTAGTCTTACTTTGTAGAGTCTTGTTTTCGAGTCATGAACACAAAGTGTGTCTTATGTCCTAAGTCATCCAATATAGAAGTATGTTGTCTATATGGATAGTCCAAGTAATTGAGTCCTGTTTAGAGTCATGAACATTGATTGTCTTATGTTCTGAGTCATCCAATATAGAGGTCTGGCTCTCTATGTCTGTAAATGGATGGTTCAAGCGAGTATGTCTATAATTTGAGTCACCTCTTATGTTCTAGGAGAGGAAGTTGTGTAAGTTGTGTCAATTCTCAGTTTGAGGGGGGAGTTGTGAATACAAGATTACACTCAAAGATGTTTTTGATTCATGGCAAACTCAAATAAGCATTCAAACAACAAGACGGAAGCAGAAAACTTAAAGAAAAGCAAGCATTGATCACTCATAGGTCAACCCTTTATGTTTATATGTTTAAAGGTTGACTCAACACAAGCAAAACAAGAAGAATGCAGAAAAGCAGCAGTTAGGTCGACCTACCATCAACCCAGGTCGACCTAAAATGGAGAAAAATTCATATACTCCTGCTAGGTCGACCCACACATCATTTAGGTCGACCTAAATTGATGAATTTTACATACCAGCCTGTTAGGTCGACCTACACATCAACTAGGTCGACCTAATCTGTGAAAATGTCCCCAGAATGCATCAGAAGAGGATTCTGGTCGACCTACTCCTTCAACAGGTCGACCTAACTGGGAGCAAAATTCTGCAAGCTCTGTTAGGTCGACCTAAGCACTACAAGTGGTCGACCTAACTGATCAAGAAAGTTCAAAAATCAGTTTTTCTTGGTTCTAACTGTTATGCAATCATATATATTGTGCAAGGGTAATTATTCAAGACAACACCAACGACTGAAAGATACACAAACGCTTCTCATCTTCGTTCTTCATCATCTCCAACACAATTACACATAATCATTCTTGCGTTGCGGGTTAGTGATGAGTTCGATAACGTCCATGGAACGGAATTGAAGATTCCTAGTGGGTGAAGGTTTGTGGGGTTTGTTGGTGAATAAAATCTGCGGGTTTTGTCCTCCACGACGGGTGGTTCTTGGGGGTTTTTATCAAGAGGCGTTCATTGAGGATTCGGCTGAGTGTAACGATTGAGGAACGGGGAGTTCAAGGAATCAAGACACTACAGAAGGGAATCAAAGTGAAGCTCTTGGATAACCTTGATCTGGCTCAAGATTAAGGGGGAAGAAGATTCAAAGGATCGACATAATTGGTTTATCGTTTATCGCTTTGTTATCTTCTTTGTATATACTACTTTCAACATTAATGAAAGATTACCCAATTTCAATTTGGAATTGGGGGCAGACGTAGTCGTAGCGAGGACGATCGACGAACTGCCTAAACAAATATCGTGTTCTTGTCGCTTTTACTTTTTCATTTACATTCTGTTCTTAATTGGTTATAATAGCAAATTGATCAACGATTCGAGTGTTAAGATTGTGAATTAAGTTCGTTCATAAACATCACAATCCATCACACATTGAATTACCTTCAATTTGATCATTATCACCAAGTGTTTGTATATTTGTTTCTATCACTCTTACTGCATTGCAAACATTGTCCATCATACAAAAAGTTAATCTGATTTTCATAAGAGAAACGTCTTGATTCTGCGACATATACTCTTATCATTCACTTCAAGTCTTTGACTGGTTTTTAAACACATATATAATCGTTTCGATAGTGGTTCGGAATAGACGCGAGTCGATTCAGAATTCACTTCCGCTGAAAAGTCGTTTAAATCCGTAAAACTGTGAACGATCTATTCACCCCCCCTCTAGATCCTAAGGCCAGCGTCTAACAAGTGGCATCAAGAGCTCTGGTTTATTCCGTGCTACGTGAAACACTTATTGGAAAGATGGCTTCCGGACCTAAAGGGGCTCATAATAGAGCTCCAGTTTTCAACGGCGAAAACTACGGCTATTGGAAGGATTGTATGTGTGTCCATATCAATGCAATTGATAGGAACATCTGGACAGCTATTGTCAATGGTCCATTTCAGATCACCATGACAAATGCAGCTGGTGCAGTTGTTCCAAAACCAGAAGATACTTGGAATGCTGAAGATGAAAAGAGATATGCATACGATTGGAAAGCGAGAAACATTCTAATCTCAGCTCTAGGAGTTGATGAATACTATCGCGTTTCCCATTGTAGATCAGCTAAAGCTATGTGGGACACATTGCAAGTTGCCCACGAGGGAACGGATGATGTCAAACTAGCTAGGATCAATACGTTAACTCAAGAGTTCGAACTCTTCCACATGGAAGATGGTGAATCCATCGAAAACATGCAGAAGAGATTCGTTCATCTGAAAAATCGATTAAATTCTCTTGATAGACCTGTTTCCAATGCAGTTGCTACTAACAAAATCTTAAGATGCTTGAACAGGGAATGGCAACCTAAAGTTACAGCAATTAAGGAAGCAAATGATCTCAACACTTTAGACATTACCACTCTTTTTGGTAAACTAGAGGAACATGAACAGCATCTTAAATGCCTTGACATGCATGAGAAGAGGACAAAGAAAGAAAAGAACATGGAGAAAGAGGTAGAGAAGAAGTCAATAGCTCTAAAAGCTTCGAGCTCCAAGACCTCAAAACGAGAGCCAAAGGATAGTGACACAAGTGATGACGAAGACTCCGATGATGAGGAAATGGGACTGTTTGTGCGAAGATACAACAAATATCTAAAGAAAAATGGAGCAAAACATTCCGACAAAGGCTTGATCAACTATAGAAAGCAATCAAACATGCTCAAACAAGATGACGACAACAAAGGAAAGATCAAAGGTCTTTGCTTCAATTGTGGGAAAGCCGGTCACTACAAACCGGATTGTCCATATCTTAAGAAAGAAAAGGAGAAGAACCAAAGCAAAGGTCATAACAAATCTAAAAGAGCTTACATAGCATGGGAAAGTGATTCATCTAGTGAAAGCTCATCAAGCGATGAAGAAGAATCAGCAAACCTATGTTTCATGGCTCATCAAAACAAGAAAAAGAAAGCTGTAAGTCATCTTAAACCTGAACTCGTAGATAAGGTATCTCATTCTCAACTAAAACTTGCTTTTGAAGAATTACATAGAGATGCAATTAAAGCTTTCAAACTTTTGGCCTCAAATAAGAAAATATTTTCATATCTTGAATCAAAAGTTGAGAAAACCGAAAAGGATATGGAAGCTTTAAAACAATCTATGCTAGACATTCAAAAGGACAAAGTTGAAATAGATCCTACATCATGGTTTGGTTGTGAGACATGTCACATTTGGCAAAAAGAAGTGAGAGATCTAAAAGCCAAGTTAGACAAGGCTCTACAACCAAAAGTGACTTTTGCGGTTGATCCAAACAAGTTCAAAAGATCGTATACTCCTTTATATAGTAAATACACTTTTGTACCAAAAGTATCAACTAGCAAAACTCCATATTCTCATCATATTACCTGTCATTATTGTTGCAAAAAGGGACATACCATTGAAAAATGCAAATTTAGGAGAATTTTAGTTCCTAAAGGAGTATTTCAATGGTTGCCTAAGTGCAACAAATTGTGTACTCACTACCAAGGACCCAATGAAAATTGGGGACCTCCCTCTTTAAATTAATCTTGCAGGAAAAGTGTCTTGACATTGCCGAAAGGTTGTGGTTCCTTGATAGTGGATGTTCAAGACACATGACTGGAGACCTATCTCTTTTCGTTGAGTTTCAAGCAAAGAAAAAGGGGTATGTCACCTACGGAGATAACAATCGGGGAGCCATACTTGGTAAAGGAAGTGTAGGTAACCCTTCTACCACTACTATAACTGATGTGCTGCTAGTAGAAGGTCTTAAACATAATCTTTTAAGTATAAGTCAATTGTGCGACAAAGATTTTAAAGTAATGTTTACAAATTCTGGATGCACAATAGAACATACTAAGAAAAGAGACATTATGTTTAAGGGCTTAAGAGTAAACAACATCTACATGCTAAACTTGGATGAGGTATCTAAGTCTAGTACCAAGTGTCTAGTTGCTCTAGGCGATGACTCATGGCTTTGGCATAGACGTCTCGCCCACATAAATTTTGACTTACTAAATAAAGTTGTCTCAAAAGATTTAGTAATCGGCTTACCCAAAATGAAGTTTTCAAAAGATCATCTATGTGATGCTTGTCAAAAGGGAAAGCAAACAAAAATCTCTTTTAAATCTAAGAACGTGGTTTCAACATCACGCCCTCTTGAACTACTTCACATGGATCTCTTTGGCCCTTCAAGGACTAAAAGCATAGGTGGAAACACCTATGGTTTTGTCATTGTCGATGATTACTCGAGATTTTGTTGGACAATCTTTCTACCTAGTAAGGATCAAACTTTTCCAGCTTTCACACAATTTGCAAGATTATGTCAAAACAAAATGAACAACAAAATAGTTGCAATTCGAAGTGATCACGGTGGAGAGTTTGAAAACATTCTTTTTGAAAAATACTGTGATAAACATGGAATTGAGCATAACTTTTCAGCTCCTAGAACACCTCAACAAAACGGAGTAGTTGAACGTAAAAATCGGGTTCTAGAGGAGCTGGCAAGAACAATGCTAAATGAGAGTAATTTACCAAAGTATTTCTGGGCTGACGCGATTAGTACAACATGTTATGTTTTGAATAGGATAATAATACGTCCTATACTGAACAAAACTCCATATGAATTACTAAAAGGTAGAAAACCAAATGTATCTCATCTCCATGTATTCGGTTGCAAGTGTTTTGTTTTGAACAATGGTAAGGATAATCTTGGCAAATTCGATGCTAAAGCTGATGAGGGCATATTCCTAGGTTACTCACAATCCAGCAAAGCATATCGGATATATAATAAGAGATTACTTATAGTAGAAGAGTCAGTACACGTTTCTTTTGATGAATCTTATGCAAAATATGTCGAGAAAGGTCTTTCATTTAATGGTGCAGGTCCATCCACTGAAGACATTGTCAAGGATAAGGAAGATGTGAATGAAAGTATTGTAAAGAAAGATGCTGAGAGAGAGAAAGATGAGTCTCACAATGAAAATGAAAGAGAAAGCATCTCAAACAATGAAGAACTTCCCAAGGCCTGGACAAATGTGAAAGACCATCCAATTGACAATATAATAGGAGACATCTCAAGGGGCGTTACAACACGCTCAAAGATAAGTAACTTCTGTCATCATTTTGCTTTTGTTTCACAAGTTGAGCCGAAAAACGCTAAGGATGCATTACTTGATGAGCATTGGCTAATGGCTATGCAAGAAGAATTAAACCAATTTAAACGGAATGATGTTTGGGACTTAGTCCCTCATCCGGGAGATCATCAAGTAATAGGCACTAGATGGGTTTTTCGTAACAAACTTGATGAAAACGGTGTTATTACTAGAAACAAAGCTAGATTAGTTGCCCAAGGTTATAATCAAGAGGAAGGTATTGATTATGAAGAGACATACGCTCCTGTAGCACGTCTCGAAGCTATTCGTCTCTTACTTGCTTATGCTTGTTCTAAAGACTTCAAACTATTCCAAATGGATGTTAAGAGTGCCTTTCTAAATGGCTATATTAATGAAGAAGTCTATGTTGCTCAGCCACCCGGCTTTGAGAATTACATGTATCCAACTCATGTCTATAAGCTGAAACGTGCTCTATATGGTCTTAAACAAGCCCCTCGGGCTTGGTACGAACGTTTGAGCAAATTTCTCCTTAGTCAAGGGTACTCTAGAGGTAAAGTTGACACTACTCTCTTTATTAAAAGAAAAGATGAGGATATTCTCTTAGTCCAAATTTATGTAGATGATATTATATTTGGGTCGACTAATGCAAAACTTGTCAAAGACTTTTCTAAGCTTATGCAGAGTGAATTTGAGATGAGTCTCATGGGTGAGCTAAATTTCTTTCTTGGCCTACAAATCAAGCAACTCAGTCATGGAACGTTTGTGAATCAAACTAAATATTGTACGGAGCTGCTCAAAAGATTTGGAATGAGTGAAGCAAAGGAAATTGACACACCTATGGCAACAAATACAAATCTAGACAAAGATGAGAAAGGTAAAGAGGTTGATGTGAAATTATACCGAGGAATGATAGGTTCACTATTGTATCTTACTGCCTCAAGACCAGACATTATGTTTAGTGTGTGTATGTGTGCAAGATATCAATCTTGTCCAAAAGAATCTCACTTGAAAGCTGTCAAAAGAATTCTGCGATACTTACGTGGAACTACTACATATGGCCTATGGTATCCAAAAGGAAATGAGTGTCATTTGGTAGGATTCTCCGATTCAGATTTTGCCGGCTGCAAATCCGATAGAAAAAGCACTAGTGGAACGTGTCATCTATTCTCAAACTCATTGATAAGTTGGCATAGTAAGAAACAAGTATCGGTTGCATTATCCACTGCTGAGGCAGAATATGTAGCTGCTGGAAGCTGCTGTGCACAAATATTATGGCTCAAGCAACAACTTCTTGACTTTGGTATTAAGCTTGATCGCATACCTATCATGTGCGACAACACAAGCGCCATAAACTTGAGTAAAAATCCTGTCTTACACTCACGTACCAAACATATTGAAATAAGGCATCACTTTCTACGAGATCATGTAGAGAAAGGAGACGTTACTTTTGAACATGTAGAAAGCAAGAAGCAACTAGCTGACATCTTCACCAAACCTCTAGCAACGGAGCAATACTTCAACATTCGTAGGGAATTAGGGATACTCGATATCTCTAATTTGGGCTAATTACGTTTGTTTTCTCTTAATATTATTTCTTTACTTTATGTATATATATCTTTCTTGCTAACATTTTTCTTAGCATAAAGGTAGTTCATCATCAAGCCAGGCGTCATATTGAAAAAGCGGTAACGTAATTGTTGTTCACTTCCAAAAATAAAATTGATACTATAATATGCTATCAATTAACATGCTTATAGTGACTTCATGCATAAAAACTGCTCTTGCTCACATATGTGTCTCATGCTATCATTAACTACCTTTTATCTACTATACCGTACATGCTGGCATTGTTATCTATGGTTCTCTTGTTACTCTTCTATTCTCTTGTTTTCTCTTTTTGATGTTGACAAAGGGGGAGATAGATGCTGGATGTACGGGGGAGCTTTGTTGAGAGATTGCCCTGTTGAGAGATAGATGCTGGATGTACGGGGGAGCTCTGTTGAGTCTTTATCATTTACTACCAAAGCTTAGACGAATGGTTTGCCATCATCAAAAAGGGGGAGTATGTGAATACAAGATTACACTCAAAGATGTTTTTGATTCATGGCAAACTCAAATAAGCATTCAAACAACAAGACAGAAGCAGAAAACTTAAAGAAAAGCAAGCATTGATCACTCATAGGTCAACCCTTTATGTTTATATGTTTAAAGGTTGACTCAACACAAGCAAAACAAGAAGAATGCAGAAAAGCAGCAGTTAGGTCGACCTACCATCAACCCAGGTCGACCTAAAATGGAGAAAAATTCATATACTCCTGCTAGGTCGACCCACACATCATTTAGGTCGACCTAAATTGATGAATTTTACATACCAGCCTGTTAGGTCGACCTACACATCAACTAGGTCGACCTAATCTGTGAAAATGTCCCCAGAATGCATCAGAAGAGGATTCTGGTCGACCTACTCCTTCAACAGGTCGACCTAACTGGGAGCAAAATTCTGCAAGCTCTGTTAGGTCGACCTAAGCACTACAAGTGGTCGACCTAACTGATCAAGAAAGTTCAAAAATCAGTTTTTCTTGGTTCTAACTGTTATGCAATCATATATATTGTGCAAGGGTAATTATTCAAGACAACACCAACGACTGAAAGATACACAAACGCTTCTCATCTTCGTTCTTCATCATCTCCAACACAATTACACATAATCATTCTTGCGTTGCGGGTTAGTGATGAGTTCGATAACGTCCATGGAACGGAATTGAAGATTCCTAGTGGGTGAAGGTTTGTGGGGTTTGTTGGTGAATAAAATCTGCGGGTTTTGTCCTCCACGACGGGTGGTTCTTGGGGGTTTTTATCAAGAGGCGTTCATTGAGGATTCGGCTGAGTGTAACGATTGAGGAACGGGGAGTTCAAGGAATCAAGACACTACAGAAGGGAATCAAAGTGAAGCTCTTGGATAACCTTGATCTGGCTCAAGATTAAGGGGGAAGAAGATTCAAAGGATCGACATAATTGGTTTATCGTTTATCGCTTTGTTATCTTCTTTGTATATACTACTTTCAACATTAATGAAAGATTACCCAATTTCAATTTGGAATTGGGGGCAGACGTAGTCGTAGCGAGGACGATCGACGAACTGCCTAAACAAATATCGTGTTCTTGTCGCTTTTACTTTTTCATTTACATTCTGTTCTTAATTGGTTATAATAGCAAATTGATCAACGATTCGAGTGTTAAGATTGTGAATTAAGTTCGTTCATAAACATCACAATCCATCACACATTGAATTACCTTCAATTTGATCATTATCACCAAGTGTTTGTATATTTGTTTCTATCACTCTTACTGCATTGCAAACATTGTCCATCATACAAAAAGTTAATCTGATTTTCATAAGAGAAACGTCTTGATTCTGCGACATATACTCTTATCATTCACTTCAAGTCTTTGACTGGTTTTTAAACACATATATAATCGTTTCGATAGTGGTTCGGAATAGACGCGAGTCGATTCAGAATTCACTTCCGCTGAAAAGTCGTTTAAATCCGTAAAACTGTGAACGTTCTATTCACCCCCCCTCTAGATCCTAAGGCCAGCGTCTAACAGGAGTGTCTTGTATTTTCTTCCTCATGTGCATCAGCTAATGTTAAGGGGGAGAAAGCTGATGAAAAAGTATACTACTGCAGACAAGGAAGTTTGTTGTGGATTATACTGTCATGCCACTTACCTAACTTGAAGTAATAAGTGGTGTGGATGAATAAAGAGGAATCAACTAAGTGCCACATATATGCAGAAGAAGAATGTCAGACAAAATTTCCTACCTTGTGTGAGAAGGTAATCTTATCAGACCATGATGAATACCTTGACAAGAGCTATGTATATGTCTGATGTGTTAATGAAGGACTACAGTTTGAACAAGATAATTTAGAAAGTGTTGAGAATCCAAAATTCCCTCTATGTGGGTGTGTGGAGTTGCTTGAGAGCTTATCTCTTTCAGTGGTGTTCTGGTGTGTGACGGCCTGAATTAGCTGTTGAAGGTGTGATCTCTGAAGTTCTTCATGTGTCAAGGACTTCCATGCAAATCTTAAGTACGACAGATGTTGTATTAAGAACCAGATTGATTGGTTTCTGTATGAAGAAGTTGATGTTTTAGATGATGTTGAAACATCATGGTTATTGGTGGTTGTAAATGAAAGAAACTTGGATTATAAAGTTGATACCTGGTGTTCTACAGTGTATTTAGAAGTGACAAGTCTAAATATGATAAAGCAGGGTGTGAAGCTTTTGACTGTATACATAGTGGTATGTGGTAAATGCATGACTTCTGTCATGAGTGAAGATAGCAATTTCACCAGAAATTACTAGAAGCATTGAAGAAGTTCAGATTGGGGGATCTGATGAGAAGGACTGTTGAACAGGAAGAAAAGTGTGTGTGGGTACTAACTACTGATTGACTATTGAGAGGGATAAGCTTATAATTCTCTATAGCAGGTTTTAAGGGGGAGATTGGCACACGTGTGATATGTAAATTAGTTTTAAGGAGGGTTTTGTTATTGTTCTGAAAAATGTAGAAGAAGATGTGAAGACATATAAATCAGACTCGGTTGTTCCTCCGACAACTGTATATATGAGGAGAAGCTGCTATATGTGTTGATCATTAATCCTAATATGTTTCCATGTCAAGCTGCTACTAAGGGGGGGGAAAATGTTCTTTAGCTTATGTGAAGGAGAATCTACTGCTATAGTCTTGAATGTCCTGGAGACAAAAACTTTAAAGGAGCAGAGCTATTGTAATATCAGAGCCAAGGCAGATGGACTCTGTGTGAATGTGATTCTAAATATTATATCACATATGAAGTATAGTCTGAAAAGAAGTGTTGGACACTTGGAAGTGAAAAATTTTTATGCTGAAAAGTTAAGAAAAGTCAGCAGACAGTGTATGTCTAAATGTCAGGACATTATACAGAACATGTCTCTGCATGGACATGTTAAATGAAGGTGTTGAGTCTGGTGCCACTAATGTGAATGAAAAGGATGATAGCCCTGAGAAAGGTGATGAACAGGCTACTGAATCAGTAGAAGCAGATGCCAGTCCTGAAGATGGCTCTGATGAAGACAATGATGGTGATGATGGATTTCTATTTTTTGTCTAGCTTATGGTCTCTAATCATAATCTGAATATCTTTGTTGCTTTGGCAACTTTCTGGCTAAAAAGGGGGAGAGTGATGATGAATATCTCATAACTAAGTGTGTGTGTGTGTGTGTGTGTGTGTGTGTGTGTGTGTGAACAAGAACTTCCTAATGTGATCAAGAATGATGAATATCCCAGAACCATGTGTGTGAACAAGAACTTCCTGATGTGATCAAGAATTAGATGTTCCAAGTAATTCTGAAGTTTCTAAAGTTGGTAATGTGTATGTATTAGATCTCCTGCATGGTTAGTTGTACTTGTCTGCTGCTTGTGATCTCTGATGTGCTGACAAGTTGTTTTAGCCAAAAAAATTCCAAAGGGGGGGTTGTAGATGTTTGATTGGCTGCATTTTGTGGTAAAACATAATTCAGAGTTTAGATGTCTTGACTGATATCATGACATGCATGTGTGGTTTTCTGCAGGAGATGTGATTTTAGCTAATACAGATTTTAGTGGTGTCAAGATGAATGTTGTGACAACGTTACCTCAACATCAAGTGATGTCTGTTATATTTCCTACTTTATCTCAGGCTATATTTTAGGAAACTAACTATTATGTGTTGATTGTATATAAGTAAGAGATCAAGCCATGGCCTGATTTTTAGCACCCTGATTTGTGAAAATTAGGTTAACTTGATTAACCCTGATTTATGTTCTTTAGGCCTAAGGCCCGGGATCTGCATAATAGAATACTGTTAGTCCTACTTTCAGAAGCAAAGAATTGAAGTGAAGAATAGTGTTTGCTGAGATTTTTACAAAACAGGGTACAGCAAGAAGATGTCATATGGAATGTTGAGACATGTTATGTGACAACATGTCTTATGAGATGTCATATGCAGAAACTCATGACATCGCGCCTTCTGAGTTGGAATATGAAGATTCAGTATGTACTCAACAGATGCAGAATATTCTATGGAATATTATGCAATCCTAAGTGGCGTAGGTTTAAAGGTCAAGAGAATCAAGTCAGAATATTGAAGATTATGCAGTTTCTAATTATGGAGATAATTTAGGAAACTTATGATTGAAGACCTAACTTTTAGGAGACGTTTTGTGCTGATTTGTAACAGCAAATAAAGCTGTGATTGAAGGCCCAAGTCCAGTTGGGAATAGGTTATAAATAGGAAGCTTTGTAACCTAGTTTGTTAAGCAAGTCGAGTATTGAAAAGATGTAAACATTAGGGTTTGTTAAGGTAGATCACCCGAACTGTGGGATGGATGCCATATTCTTCTCTAAACCTGTAGGGAAGAGAAGTATTGTTCTCACTCTAAATCTGTAGGTAAGAGTTGAGTGATATGTGTCTCTTGATTGAAGCCAATAAGCAAGATCAAGGTGTGTTTGAAGTTTGACTTCACTCTGTACTTATTGTCGTCTGTTTGTTATCATTGGTCGTGATTGAAGGGATTTGAGGGGGGCCTCATATCTAGGCGAGTCTTAGATAGAAATCTAACTTGGGTAGTGATTAAGTGAGAAGTTGTAAATGAGAGAGTTTAGATTTGAATTGATACTATCATAGTGGATTTATCCCTGGCTTGGTAGCCCCCAGAGTAGGTTGGTTGAACCAAACTGGGTTAAGAATTCTTTGTGTTATCTATTTTATGCACTGGTTTATTGATCTGTTATAAGATGTTATAACATTGGTTATGACATCAGGGAATTCTTTCAAAGCATGTGCTTTCAGCAAATCAACCCAGATCAAAACCTGATTGTAATCTCTGTGCTATCATTATGTTTAGATGGTCCTAGTATCCTTATGGTCTTCTATCATGCTAGTATTAAAACTGAAGATCATATTATCCTACTTGTGCAGTTTTATAACAGACCAGATGTCACAACATCATAGATGACATCCGGGTTCTATCATACCAGAATTTCATTTATGGTTCCCATGGTGTGGTACAAGGCTCAAGCATGCTTGTGTGACTTTATTCTGAACATTAGGAGATTTCTTGTGGTGTTTGAAATGCTTTTGCTGCAGAAGAGACATTGTAGTGGCTCAAGAGAAGAGTTGTTGTAATTAAAGCTTCTTTTTCAAAATGGAAGTGTGATCGTTATGCCATTAATGGAATGATCACTTGGATAATGCCTTAAACACTTAGATTATAACTCAAAAGCAAGTGTATTCTTATGATTTTGTTGCCTTGAACAAGTTAGAAGAGCTGCAAGAAATGAATCTTTGCATTTGAAGTAGTTTTAGTTCATAACTTCTTCATGTTCATGGAGTTTTTTCAAGTGTTATGGAGCCTTCTGCACAAAATTATATCTCATAGATCAAGCCATGGAATTTCATGCTAATGGTCTCTTTTGAAAGCCCTTGCTACATACTTCAATTCACTTGTTAAAAGTTTCCTCAAACTCTTTTGGGGTCTCAGGTGATCTTGAAAGTGATTGATCTTGAATTGAGCCATCCTTGGGCCTTGATATTGATGGGAGAATCCTTTGAAACATAGAAGAATGTTGAACTTCCTTGTGGGCCTCAAAACCCTAATTTGCTCAGTCTCCTCTTGATCAGTCTCTTGTCTTAGGACACAAGCAACAAACATCATTTTTTTTTGTATTTTTGGTTAGCAAATGATATATGCATGATGGTTATGATGATGATCCTAATATTTTGAAATACGGTGGAATCTCAGTGGTCAAAAATTGGGGTACAACACTTGCGGCCATTGAAATACACAGATACTTTAATAAAATATTGAGGAAGAGACATTTTGTTGAGATATGTTATCCAATAACCCTAACACCCCTATTTATACACATTATGAAACATTCTAGACCACACAAATGTATCGGTGCAATCAAGACCCTCCAAAAGTGTCGGCAAAATCTCAACTGTTAAAAACAACAAAAATTAAAACATACTGAAAATTTTAGTTATAATGACATTTTCGGTACTCTCCGAAAATTTGAAATTTCCGGTATACCGTAAATTTTAAAATAACTACAATTTTTGGTATGATGTACCGGAAATTTCCTTATAACTAGAAATTCCGGTATGTTGTACCAGAAATTTGATAGTGCATACCGGAAATTTCTTCTAAAAATTCTTTATATCTCAACATTTTTCAAGAATGATAAAATTGAATTTAAAAAATATGGGGTTGCCAAGTCTAATTTTGGTTTTTTTTTTACTTGGACTTCATTTCACTATAAACATCACGTTGTTTGTCCCACTATGCCAAATTTAGATTTTAATAACACCTTTTTAATAGTGTTTTTATTAAAAGACGTCGTTAAAAAAAGTAAAGAAAAAGGATACAATTTTTTCCGAAAGCTTTATCAATATTAAGTAAATAAAAATTTTAGAAAATATTTTAAGAAATATACAACGCTTCATATAAAAAAGTGGTGTTACATAACAAGAACAATGTTTTTATAAAAATAATTGTTAATTTTTAAAATAAAACATTTAGTTTCATGAATATGATTTCATAAAAGGCATTGTAGCAGCGACGAGAACAATTCACAAATGTCATCTCCTCATTCCTTCATCTCACTCTTTTGAAACACCATTATTTTTCTCATTTCTTCATCTTCCTTTCACTACAGTTTTTGAATTTTTCTTTCTCTATTTCTCATGCTCTAGGTTATGTTTCTTGATGTATGTAACTTCACACATTTTTTAGAATATATGTTTAGGTTATATAATCTTGTTTATATATCTAAGTCCAATTTTTCATAAACTCATATTTATTTTCTTATCAAAGTTCATGTAAACGTAACATAGATAAGGAAGTCGTGTTGTACATTGGATGTAGTTTTGTGTTTGAAAAGTTTGTTGTAAAAGCCTTCTAAAGATCGTAAAGAAATATTTCGAGAAAAAGAAGATTATGGAGAAAGTTAACAATGATGTGAGTCAACTTCATGCAAAGGACTATCAAAGGAAATTCTATAATTCAAGAAGAATCTATAAGCTAACTACGATTGCAAAGAATTTCTTCTCCTTCAAGAGAGAAATACAAATACACTCATTCTTGTAATATCCCAATAGGACAATGGTTCAAGGGAGATAAACTATTTTGAAGCAAGCAACCATGAGTTCTTGGAGGTCCTTAGATATGTAGTCAATACTTCCAAGGTAGTAGTTCCAATACTAATTTGATGCCTCCTATTTATATGCATTCGAATTGAAACAAACATAACTTAACTATGAAATAAAATAAATATTAAGTATGTGAATGTTCCCATCAAACTGAAAGATGATAATAAATTAATTTATAAAATGGGAATGCTCAAACACAGTTATACATAAAATTCCTGAACAGCTCCCATATATTTGGACAATACACAATATTTGTTAGTTATGTATAACAAAATGATATCTAAACAGAAGCAAGAGAGTGCAACAATCTTGGATAATTGGATCAATTGCAACCATAACAGCTATATAAAGTCCACTTGACAAGGCCATAGCATTTGGTTCCTTCAAACTCACCGCCAGTGCATCATCAAACCATTTACTAAACTGATTAAAGGGGTTTGCCTCCACCTGGTGTTCAAGAAATTCAGGAGAGATATAGTTCCATTGTAGAGCTGAATCAATTTGGGGAGGCTTTCCGATTCGGACAAACGTGGATGTTCCAGGATATGGTGGAAGTATAAGCTTATACTTTTCAGCAATAGCAGGTGGATCAACACTGAAGCTAAGAGGACCCATGAGAGTTTCATAAATTTCAGCAGTTTCTTGTTGTGGCAGATAAGTTATAGAATCAGAATCGAAACTCGCCATGGCTTTACACAAAGAAGTGATTGTAGTAGAAAATGACCGATTTGTAGATTTGAGAATAACTTTCAATGGCTGGGATTTATCCAAAACTGGAAAAATCACCTCATCTTCAGTATTAGTATGCTGTCTGTCTACTAATATTCAAACCTGACTCACCAAACGTAATGTCAATTCCTGTCCTATGTGAATCATCATGATCCCATTCTACTGACTTAGCACCATTAACTGTGACCATTTTAAGAATAGTTTCGGCAGACAGTGTTGTTGGATTGGTAGTTCCATTGGCGAAAACTTCCCGTCCTTTGTTAATTAGAGATGCTAGGTACATTTCATCAACAATGCTCATGCGATTGTTAGATGGAGCCCCATCCGTTCCCAAGGAGACGCATATGCCAGCACCGGGCATCTCCCTTACAGGTGCAAATCCAAGCATTCTCATAGCAGCAGCTGGACAGTGAGACACTTTGACCCCTGCCCTTGAAAGAAGAGATATCTCATTATCATCCACCCAAACTGAGTGAGCTCCTAAGAGATTGTTTTGAAGGAAGTCGATCTTGTCCAAGCATGTAACAGTTCATAAGGTATTTGTGCAACATGCATACGTATTCCAGTGTTGAGTTGTGCAGCAGCATCTCGTGTTTGAAGAAGCAAGTTCTCTATAGAGTTCATGATTTGTTTGATTCCAAACCAGATTCTAATGCGACCTTGAGCAGTATTATTGAATTTGTGATAATTATCCTTTTGAGATTGAATACAATCCTGAGTAGTACGAGCAGTCCAAGAAGAAGGTACTTGAAATTTACCGTTTCAATTTGACAGTTCCTTCAATCTTCTTGGATAGTGTGTCGTCAGATATATCTGATTCAATTTCAAGTAAATTGAAATTGTCAAGAACAATGACAAAATAATGCTATAGTCCTTATGTTGTTTGTCGACTCAGATGCAAAAGCGACAAGGTCTGAATGATGCTATAACAGAGTAGTCGCCTGAAAATCCTTTGGCAGACTTGGCTTGAATGAGACCACCTATGAAGTGGCAGAGCATCCCAGCCAATTCCACCAAACCCACTCTCCAGTTGAAAAACATGCTAATAATTGTTGCTATAAGTATGGAGGAAACACACTGCACAATCACAGATATGAGGTCAGCAAACTAGTACAAAAACAAGTCAAAATCTAACACCAAACTATTAACTATTAGTTTAGCAAACATAAGATAAGATTGGTCGTATAGAAATTGAGGTTTCAAGCAAAGGTCCTCCTACCATTGAGGCCATGCAAATACAAAATATTGAGATCAGCATGTTCCTAATGCTTCTGTCCTTAAGTATAAACCATTTTGATGAGAAAAAAGAAGTGTCCATTAATATTATTTTACAAAATATACCCTTACTTATTTGATTAATTTTGGTTTCATTATTTACCTAAAACATCATTTATTCATGTTATCTTAACTTTCTCCAACATTATTTTCTCATTTAGGTTAGTCTAGGCTAGGCATGAATAACTAGGATATATGTATTCTAAAGGCTAATTCAAGTAACATATTGTCTGAAAAAATTCTAAGATATTGTCTGAAAGATCAATTAGAGAAAAAAAATGAATTATCTGATAAACTAGTACAACAACTAGTGTGTGTATGTGTGTGTAAGCAGATGCTCATTCTCTAGTTAGTTTGACTACTTATCTCTTAGCCTTCAGTTTGTTTGGGCAGAAGCTATAGCAGAGTAGTCGCCTGAAAATCCTTTGGCAGACTTGGCTTGAATGAGACCACCTATGAAGTGGCAGAGCATCCCAGCCAATGCCACCAAACCCACTCTCCAGTTGACTAACATGCTAATAATTGTCACTATAAGTATGAAGGAAACACACTGCACAATCATGAAGATGCGGCCAGCAATTATGATTTTGACCATGGCAGTATCGTTGATGATGCGCAAAGTTAACGAACCGACACAGTTGTCAGGTTGGCCAAACCAGCCTACTTCAGCATCAATTAGCAGATTCACTAGGGAAGCTATAAATTAAATTTGAGGCATGACTCCCTACTTCAAACTCAGCTTGACCCGAAATTTTCCACCCTCTTCCCATTTCTAATGTTCCAGCAGGCCCCTATGTCAATGACACTCATCCACTCACAGTTGGAGTTGAAGACCAGATTATGCTTCCAATAGAGTAAACGGGGGAATTTTTGGTTCTAGAATAATTTAGCAGGTTGTTGAGCATGACTAGCCACCCAAATCAAAAGTGTCCCTGCATCACATTGTAAATATCATGGAGCTGATCAGAAATTACCTTAAAGTAAGGCAACCAAATTTAATATGGAAGATATATTGAAATTATACAAAGAACAAGTTCGTTTAATCATTGCAATGAAGAAAACTAAGGGTAAGTCAAAAACAACCTATCTCTGCAAAATGCTAGCAATAGTCAAAAACAATGAAAATTCAAACAAGGATAGTTAATTGCTTTCTGTTAATGACGTAAACAGAAATTAGAAGATTGAACTAAATCAGACTGTTACTTTAGAGTTTAGATTCACATCATTCAGGATTAATACGACATTTTCAAACAATAATAAAATGTGAGTATTTCCTCCCCATTACCCGATAAACTAATACAACTAATGTATGTAAAAGAGATGCTTTGTTAATGTGACTACTTATCTCTTAGCGTTCAATTGAGCTGAACTTGCTTGGGTAGAAGCTTTAACCAGTGATGTTGGATTGATCATACTCTTGGGGTTGAGAGCCTTCCTATGTTTGAACACAGCCTCAGAAGATGTACCAACTGCATGCCCTACAGCGTCAACAG
This sequence comes from Vicia villosa, assembly GCF_029867415.1. Lineage (NCBI taxonomy): Eukaryota > Viridiplantae > Streptophyta > Magnoliopsida > Fabales > Fabaceae > Vicia > Vicia villosa. The sequence continues at coordinate 41,130 of NW_026705034.1, forward strand.
CTTCATTTGCAACTTCAACATATCTAATATGACCAAAAGAAACAGTGAAACAAAAAAATAAGTCAATCATTTCATAATCACTCTAGTTGCTTCTTGCACTAGTTAATACTTAATACTAACACGCAAACAAACTCGTACAAAAACAAGTCAAGTGTTACATTACATGTAATGTAATTCATACATGCTATAATAATAATAGGTGTGGTACCTGCAAAGACTCCGACGAACAAGTAAGTTATCGTTTCAAAATAATGTTGGAAAATAAAAGAATCAGACACAAAATGGTAAACACAAATACATGATTACCTGAAGACAGATAGCAAGGATGTGGTATCTAAGAGATGGATTCAAAATAAAAGAACATACCAAACCTAACCTTACCTAACAGATGATCAAGAATACAGAAATGCATAATCAAGTTATCTAAATGACATCAAGATTGCGACTTTCCTCTTTATCTCAAAATAAGAGGTGTTACTTGGGCCACTCTCTTCTGGACCCCAACCAAAGTTATCCCAATTCAAATACTTTGTTGAGAGTCGCACCAAACATCAAATCTAAACTTCAGACAAAACACCACACTTAATTCAAATGACATGCAACTTTGACAATATTTTAACTTCCAGGCATCAGCGAATATGAAACCCTATTATACTCCAGCCCGTGCCAAAACTTTGTCAGGTGATTAAACAACGTATGCACTTAAAGAGGAAGTGCAAACTAGATTTCATAATAGCATAACGAAATGATATATAATGTGTTAGGGACCAAATTTGTATGTGTAAGCCCAATTGGCTTAGGCCCATTTGGAGTAATCAAAAGTAGCAAATTAGAGGGGATAGTTAGTTACATGAGAGAGAAAGGGTGGAGTGGGTTATAAAGAGGGAGGAAAGGAGGAGTGGAGGTATATGGGGGAAATCACTTCTTAACAGCGAATATTGTTTTAGTTAGTTAAACTCACCACACATGAAAAAAAAAATGAACATTGAAAAAATGTCGAAAATCTAACACTACATGCATTGTTTAGAAAATGATTTGTTTAACTTTGATTAATTGATATATTACCTTCTCTGATGCCCTATGGAAACACCACAATGCCGAAGCAATATCTTTCTTAACACAGTCGCCAGTCAAATATACAACACCCAAAAGGTAAAGAGCATCTGGATGCAACTAGAACATAACACACACCAATAAGGGTTTTGTCATACATTCTGAAATCATGGCAAGATCCAACTTTCATAGAGTAACATACCTGGTCCACAGCTTTCTCCAAATAATAGAAAGCTTGTTGATCCGAATGGACATCATCATTCTGTCTCCGAAAAACATATGTATTTAAAAAGATCTCATTTAAAAATATCTAACAAAAATACAGGACCTTTGTTTTTCAAAAAGTATCCACTTATAAAACATGAAGAGAAAAGAATAAACTCTAGAAATGTAGAAGATTACATAGTCAGAAGTACTCTACTCAAGTTCATCTTAGAAGTCAAACGTATAATTGTACAAATGTAATCAAGCAAGAAAAAAACAAAGAAACACTACTAATTCACCGTTAAGAACACAAAATATCCCAAAAAACCGTTTTGTATGCACATCAGCCCATTATTGTCCTCCCCAAGGTCATATACCTCATTTGTCAACCACAACACTATAAAATACAACCTAAATCTACAATAAATAAATCACAATAGTAATGGATAGACGTTGTGTCATGTGTGAGGAGGCAAAAAGAATTATTCAAGTAATTGACTGAAATTAATGATTCAAGTCACTGACTCAAAATATTCAAAATATAAGGTGTAGAGTAGCCTCACCTCTACTCTTAAATGACAACCCAATGCATATTGTGCATCAGCATCACCCATATCTGCTGCTTGTAGCTGTATAAACTAAACCAGGTGTTGAAAGAGAGAGAAATTTTCATACAATTAATTAGACAGAAACTTACAGTATACAAATTTGACACATGATAGAACATAAATTAGGAGATTGAACTAAATCAGATTGTTACATTAGAAATTAGATTCACATGATTTATGATTAATAAGACAGTTTCCAGCAATTATACAATGTGAGCATTATACCTCCCCATTATCTGATAAGCTAATACAACTAGTCTTAGTGTATGCAAAGAGATGCTTATTTATTCTGTTTGTGAGTGTGACTACTTATCTGCTAGCCTTCAGTTGAGCTGAACTTGGTTGGGTAGAAGCTTTCAGCAGTGATGTTGGGTTGATCATATGGGTTGAGAGCTAGCTCTCCTAAGTTTGAATACAGCCTCGGAAGATGTACCCAATTGCATGCCTTACAGCGTCAACAGACAGAGATTTGACAAATTTGACACATGATAGAACATGATCAATCGGCTATCCATTAGTAGTACATGGAAAAGGTTAGCCTTAAGGACAAGATTTTCCTAAACAAGAACAAGATAGAGATAGCAATGAGTTAATGTGCACTTGGTCAAGCACCCTTATCCCTAAAGCAACTTAGTATATAAAAAAGAAAGTGCCAGAAACAGCTCAAAACAAACTGCATTTGGAAAGTCAACCACATACTGTATTTGGAAAGTAGCATTCTGGCATAATTAATATTTATGTAGTATTTAGTATTTATAATAAAAGAATCAGTTTGCATATATTGTAAAAACCAAATGAAAAGCGACAATAGAAGAACATTACCTGTAATGGGTGAGGAGGTACCTGCAATGGTGTTGTGGTACCTAAGAGATGAATTCAAAATAAAAGAACATACCTAACCTGACCTTACCTAACAGATGATCAAGAAGAATACAGAAATGCATAATCAAGTTATCTATATGACATCAAGATTGCGACTTTCCTCTTTCTCTCAGCATCCATGGCTTCTTGGGTGTTGTTAATGAGACGAAACAGTTCTAATCGCATCTCACCAAGCTCAATAATTTCATCGATTAACTGTAAGCGTCTTCTGATTGGCGAGGGAGTATGATCATCATCAGTGAATTGCAAGCGTCTCTCGATAGTATGATCATCATCAGTGAATTGCAAGCGTCTCTCAACAAGCTCGATAGGAGGTGAGTGTGTGATCGTGTCATCATCTAAAAACTGTATGTTCCTTTTCTTATTTGGTTTCGGTGCAGGTGGGGGTGAGGTAAAATCTGCCGAACCCATCACAAGATTGAGAAACCAAATGATAACACAGACAAAGATTAAGATTCACAAACCGGAAACCAAATGATAACACAGACAAAGATTAAGATTCAGAAACCGGAAGAGAAAGATTGAGATTCAGAAACCGGAAGAGAAAGATTCAGAGATTGTGAAACAAACAACGTTGTTTCTTTGTTCTATTTATTTGGTTTCGCGGATTAGGGTACTTAATGCTTCGCGCTGATTCATTAACATTTAAGGCGGTGCTAAATAAACGCTAATTTAATATTAAAGTCAATTTAAATACTTTTTATAATATTGCTACTACTTACTTTTTCCCATTTATTCTTATTATTATTATTATTATTGAAAACTTTCTCTTTTTTTTATTGTATTTAAATTTCTTATTTTGAATTACTAATCAAAACTAAATCGACATTAAATTTCTTACTTACTTTTTTTTTATTGTATTTAAATTTCTTATTTTGAATTAGTAATCAAAACTAAATCGACATTAAACTGATGTAGATAATGTTTCCTATGCAATTGGTACGATTCTTAGATGAAAAGAGATGGTATCTATAGAAAAGTATAGCAATTTGATGCTTAAGTTAGTAAGATATTGAGGTAAAATTTTGAAAATGTGTATATTGAATCAATCTTGTAGGTAGTGGCTCAACTCAAAACTAAAACAAAAAGTGGATTTCTCTTTCCACCCTTATGTGTGATCCTCCACAACCGTGAAAATTAAAAAAAATGCCCCTAGAGTCCGGAGATGCATCTCCTGAAACACCATTTAAAATAATTTCTCAAACTAAATTGAAGAGGTGCCCCTATTATGCTAGAATTTAATCCAGATATGTGTCCCCGTATACGTAAAATGTACCCAAAATGCATTTCCGTAAACACCATTAGTTCAAAATTTATTGGGTGGTTCGGAGATACATCCCGGACGCTTTTGTTTCATATCCCACGCCACACCTTTCCTCTTCCACCTTCTTCATTTTCTAAAAATTTCTTAAAATAAATTATTTGAGCTCTACAACATTCAAGCTTCTCTCATCCATTGATTCAAACTTCTATCATTGTAGTCCTGCAACATTCAAGCTTCTCCTCATTTCCAGACCCTTAAACATGTCGCATACAAGGGGAAAATCTCGTTTACAACCTAGGCCGAATGGACAGACCTGCTCTGATACCAACTATGTAACACCCTAAAATCCCGAAAATATTTTTAAAGGAAATAAATTATTATTTCTCCAAATTAGGTGTTACACATGCTCGACAAGCAATAATCTTTCAAGTTAAAACATAAAACTGCATCGGAACTCAACTTCAAAACATACTTTAAAATTATCTCAATATAATAAAGTACTTGTTTAATTAAAATTATCCAAACATCAACTCAAACCAACGATATAACTTCCCTAATCCCAGTGTTACAAATTAAAGCATCAACGAAAATTAAATAACGCAAAAAAGCAATAAATATATGAAGAAGCCTTAACTTCATCCTCCAACTCAAGAGCAGCTACTCATCTACCTAATTATTTGTACTCCAAATGAGTACAAAACACGACAAAGAAAACAAACAGGGGTGAGAATAACTTCACATATGTTATAACTATATTAAACAACAAGGATGGTTTTAACATAACATTAACATCAATCACACATAATAATTCACATTCACAAATAATTACCATACAAATGTGAAATGCTATGTAGTTTCTCCTCCAAATCCAAGTGGTACCAAGTTTTTGGATGTCAGAGTTATGTTAATGAATTATCCGTGTCTCAAGTTCCTCTTTAAACATGGTTCCTCTTTGAACCTGAGACCGTCATTGGTTCCTCTTTGAACCGTGACCTCATCTACCTATCTCTGATATACATGAATTCATGAATCATAGAAATAATATTCACAACTCATACTCAAACAAACAATAACATTGATTTTATCTCATACTCAACAAGGTTCCTCTTCAAACCCAAAATTTTGTCAATATAAGCCAACACTGAAAATTCCTCTCTGAATTACTCAAATTAACATATTATACAATTATAACTCAATTATATAAGCCAACACTCAAATTCCTCCACAACATGTTCAAATTCCTCCACAACATTTGATATTTTTCGTGGCTTTTTCAGATATAGCTCAAAAACACATATCAACCACAAATAATTATATCATAACTCTATTATTAAAAAAAATCCTAAATAGCACAATCGCAGATTATCAAACAGTAACAATGCATCAATAAGGATTCAAGACATAACAATACAATAGTATTGAACAATTCAAATCAGAAGGGTTAAGATAAACCCTTAAGCCACAAACATACAATCACAAACACGGAAGAAGAAGAAGTATATAATTTAAAAATTAAACTATTCTTGAAAACTAGCTTAAACAAACAATTATTTTTCGAATTGCATGCCTCTCACCATTCATTTCTTGATCTTCAACATATAAAATGTGGTTGAGTAGTATGATTCATTCATTGCATTGATTCCTTTAATTTGAACAACATTCGTTTATGGACTGGGTCTACCTCATTATCGTTGCTTACCATCGTGATTGTTATGATTACTTATCATCATAACAATCACGATGATAAGCGAAGACAATGAGGTATACCCATTCAATAATTAGATTTTATTCAAATTAAATTATAAGAGAAGATAGCGATGTATTGAAGGAATCGTGTCATTGAACCACATTCTAAATGCTAAAGAACGTGAAATAAATGATGAGATGCAAACAATTCGAAAACATTGATTTATATAAGTTGGTTTTCAAATATAACTTAATTTCTCAGATTATTAGTTTTTATGACAATTTAAATGAATGTATTTTCAGTGAAATGTTAGTGCAACAAACAATCTACATAACATATAATAAACTATACTTCATCTACTGCCAACCTGTATAAAGAACAAAACATTTGTAAGTCACAAGAAGCCTCTTTCTTGTGACTTAGCAATGTCTTATTCTTGTTTTGATCAGAACATTTGTCAACAACAATAACATACAACAATGCAACAAATACATGCAACAACATACCTTTTAGGACACACGTTTTATAGAAACAAGCAATCTACATAGAATATAATAAACTCAAACAATCTACAAAACCAGATATTATAAATTAGTGAGCAATGAAAAATATAAATCTCCAGGACGCACCTTTTATTGAAACTAATCATGGAACAAGAATCAATTCTAAAGTTCATCTAGTTTGTGAGGCAATGAAAAAGAAATATAAGGAGGAAGAAGCTTACACATCAGCTTCATACTTCTTAAATTTCTTCTCATTGTATCTCAAACTAGATGAAGTTTGTTGCCGATGTTGTTTCTTCATTAACCATGAAAGTTACCAACATGTGAAAACGCAAACTTATTTGTCAGCAGAATAAGAAAAACATCTTGTTTGTGAAGCTATGAAGAAGAAGTACAAGGTGGATGAAGTTTCTATCATAGCTTTGTGCTTCTTGTATAATTTTTTCCATATCTGCACAAACAATATGTACCATAGCCAAAGTATGGTCTTTGTTAAGGTAGTGAAGACGAATCTTCAAAAATGAGAACAATTAATCTACAAAAACAACATGCAACAAACGAGATAATGGGAACCTACATGTCCATTAAAATTATTTTAGAGATACAAGTTTTTGAGATTGCAAATCTCCTAATTGGATGCACCGTAGGTGCGATGATTTACTTCACAAGCAAGGTCTCTGTATCTTTAAACTGGTTTTTATAAAAAATTATTTGAAATAACTTCAAAATTAAATAATTTTTTAAAATTTTAAAATTAAATTTTTTTAATAAAATGATAAAATACTTAAAATAACTTTTTGAGAACAATTATTCGAACTAAATTTTTTTTTTAATAAAGATTTTATAAAAAAAAAAGATAAATTTTTTTTAAACAAAAATATATATTATTAAAATAATTATATTTAAAAAAACTGAAACAAACGGGCTCATATATTTTTTATTAACTGTTTTTAACAATTCATTATTAAAATTTCATTTTATTGCTTTGTCTTAAAATCATACCTGAAAGTTAATTATTATGGGTAAACTATGTAACTTTTTCTTACAGTGTGCATAATCATATTTAAGTTGTATTAGAGTTTTTCAAATAATCTCTGAAAACTTAATACTTAATACTATTCTCTAAAATTTATTTTTATAAGTGTAAAGATAAGTTGTGTTGGCAGCAAGAGATGAGAAAAGTGGTCTTCAGCTACAAGTATTGGATCCTTTGTAGAATTCATTACAAAATCAATTTGGTAAGCTGGATATCTTGGTAAGAAAATATTCTTGACTTTTCTTTTTTAGTTATGAATTACAGTTAGTGCTCATCTTTAAATAAAAAAAAGAGTTTGAATGGCATCCCAAAAATTAATTTATAAAATGAGAATGCTCAAACACAATTTATACATAAAATTCCTTAAAAGTTCCCATATACTTGGACAATACACAATATTTGTTTGTTTGTTATGTATAACTTAAATTTGATGCATGACTCCCCACTTCAAACTTAGCTTGACCCGAAGTTTTCCACCCTCTGCCCATTTCTAATGTTCCAGCAGGCCCCTATGTCAATGACACTCATCCACTCACTGTTGGAGTTGAAGACCAGATTGTGCTTCTAATAGGGTAGACTAAGGGGAATTTTCGGTCTTGAACAATTTAGCAGGTTGTTGAGCATGACTAGCCACCCAAATCAAAAGTGCCCATGCATCATATTGTAAATGTCATGGAGCTGATCACAAGTTACTTTAAAGTAAGGCAACCAAATTTAATATGGAAGATATATTGAAATTATACGAAGAACAAGTTGGTATAATCATTGCAATGAAGAAAACAAAGGGTAAGTCAAAAACAACCTATCCCTGCAAAATGCTAGCAATAGTCAAAAACAGTGAAAATTCAAACAAGTAGATGACATGTGGTGAGTCTTATTCTATTTCTAGTTACTCCTGGAAAATGCAAACAAGCATAGTTAATTGATTTTTATTAGCGACTTAAACAGAAATTAGAAGATTGAACTAAATCAGACTGTTACTTTAGAGTTTAGATTCACATCATTCATGATTAATACGACAGTTTCAAACAATTATATAATGTGAGTATTATCCCTCCTCCATTATCCGATAAACTAATACAACTAATGTATGTAAAGAGATGTGTATTGTCTTGTTAGTGTGACTACTTATCTCTTAGCCTTCAATTGAGCTGAACTTGCTTGGGTAGAAGCTTTAACCAGTGATGTTGGGGTTTATCATACTCTTGGGGTTGAGAGCCTTCCCAAGTTTGAACACAGCCTCAGAAAGATGTACCAACGGCATGCCCTACAGCGTCAACAGCTTCATTTGCAACTTCAACATATCTAATATGACCAAAAGAAACAGTGAAACAAAAAAAATAAGTCAATCCTTTCATAATCACTCTAGATGCTTCTTGCACTAGTTAATACTAACACGCAAACAAACTCGTACAAAAACAAGTCAAGTGTTACATTACATGTAAACCATACATGCTATAATAATAGGTGTGGTACTTGCAAAGACTCCGACGAACAAGTAAGTTATCGTTTCAAAATAATGGGTAAACACAAATATATGATTACCTGAAGACGGATAGCAAGGGTGTGGTACCTAACAGATGGATTCAAAATAAAAAGAACATACCTAACCTTACCTAACAGATGATCAAGAATACAGAAATGCATAATCAAGTTATCTAAATGACATCAAGATTGCGACTTTCCTCTTCCTCTCAGCATCCATGGCTTCTTGGGTGTTGTTAATGAGACGAAACAGTTCTAATCGCATCTCACCAAGCTCAATAATTTCATCGATTAACTGTAAGCGTCTTCTGATTGGTGAGGGAGTATGATGAGGTGATAACGAGATCATTTGAGGAATTTCATCCAAAAATGGTATCTTTCGTTTCTTATTAGGTTTTGGTGGCAGAGGGGGTGAGGTAAATGAATTCTGAGAACCTGCTGAATCCATCAGAGAAGAAGAGAACACAGAAAGATTGATTGAGAATAACACAAAAAGATTGAGAAACCAGAAGAGAACATAGAAAGATTGAGAAAGACAAATATTGAGAGATTGAAACAACGTTGTTTATTTGTTGTATTTATAATGTTTGGCGGATTAGGGCGCAACGGTTACTTCATGATTCGCGCGGATTGAATAAGGCGGTGCTATAACAAACACTCACCTACTGTAATAAATTAAAGTAAATAAATACTCCTTATAATAATTAATGAAATATCCTTTGTTTTTATTACATAAAAGCAGTGGCGAAGCCAGAAAATTTATACAGCCTGGGGAAAAAATTTAAATACCGATATATCATTACAATAAAATCATTAACAAAAAGTCATTACTACCATAACTTAATACTTTCTCATTAACAAACACAACAAAACCAATTCAACTTTTCAATTCACATATACAAAATAACCATTTTTTTCTAACCATTATTCAAATACAAACCAAATCCACAAACACAAACACCATTGTATAAACATGCAAAATTTACAACATCCTGATTGTGTAGCCCAATTAGAAGTTGAAAATTATTTAAGAAGAGCCTCTCTCTTTCGGAAGAAAAGTTTCCAAACTTGAATACTTATTTAGGTGTCTCATGACCATTAATGCCAACCCAACAACATTTTGTATTAACACCATTTCATGCCTTTTATCTCAAGCTTATGAAATGCCTATCTAACTTCATTCTCAGTTGCTATGCCTCGTATCCTTAGTAAACTATGGATAATCCAATATAGCATAACATCATCACAACATTAGATGATTAAATAAAGTAAGCATATGGATATGTATATCTAACCATGAAAGTAGCAAGGTAAAGAAATATTAACCTGCTTCTTTATTTGACAGAGGAATCACAAAAAGACCTTGAAAATGAAAACCAGACTCTCCAGGTATAGGAACATTTTCAAGACCCAAGTTAATAACCGCTTTGGTTCCTTCAGCCAAAGTTCTACAACCTTCAAGTCTCTTGAGAGCAACATTAATGTAAAAAGTCAAGTATATTAGAAGCTTATCAGTAGGACTCTTGATGTCAAAGTTTCTGAAGAATAAATTGGCTCTTTGTGATAGCTTCATCCATAATATCAATAACATTTATAATCAATTCTAAAACATAAACCACTAATTTATAACCAATTCTAAAACATAAACCACTAATTTATAACCAATTCAAACTCACCAACCATAATAACTCAATTAACAGTAACATTTTATTTTCCTTTTTTTTGATGACAGTAACAAAACTAATTGATTTTTCAACCAATGATTTGATTTATTTCCCTCTGTCTCAACCAATTTGGACTTCTCAACATTAACAAATTGATTTGAATTGAACTTCTCAATTTCTCATTCTCAAAATTAACATTAACAACTCATTCAACTTTTTAATTCAACATCTCAACTTTTCAATTGAACTTCTCAATCTACTATTCAAATCTATTCAAATTTAGGGAAAATAAGAAGTAAATTCAAATTAGAAGCATAAATCACAAAAAGAAGAAGCAACAACAGTTAATCGGGAATACCGGAATCGAAGACAGAAGACTCGTGGTGGTGGTGGTGGTGTCGTCTGTTCGGACGATTGTGATGGTGGTTGGCGGACTTCGTGGAGGTATGAAATGGAGAGAGTAAGAGACAAAGTCGGAGGGAGTAAGTGTCGCGCCGTTTTTGGTTTCAATGGTGTGGGTGTTTTTCACTGCTCCTTCGTTTTTCTTTCTACCGTAACCCTTTTCTTTTTTGTTTTTTGTTTTTTTAACAGGTGGGCCTCAAAAAACTATTGGGCCCGAGCCTGGGCAAGTGCCCACCCTGGTCGGGCCCTAGCGTCGCCCCTGCATAAAAGAAATATACATTCATACTTTTTATTTTCCTTGAGAAATTATTTGTTATAATCAGTGTTTTAAAAACCGGACCGGACCGGTCGAACCGGGAACCGGCCAGGTAACCGGTCTGGTTCAATAGTCAGATCGGATATGCCATCAAACCGGTGGGAACCGGTGAAAACCGGTAAAAACCGGAAAAACCGGGAAAACCGGGAAAACCGGAAAACCGGCGGTTTAATTGCTTATTTTTTTTGTTTTTTTTTTTTTAAACTTTATTTTAAACTCTTTTTTTAAATTTTTTTTTAACATTTCTTTTAAACTTTTTTTTAATTTTTTTTAATATATTTAGTAGTGTATTACTTAAATAGCATTCTCACATAATTTTTTTTGTTAGTGACAAATTAAAAACTTTATTGTCTATTTGTTAACTTTGCTAATAAATTTTCTTAAATAGCATAAACATATTGAATTTTATTTGATTTTCTTTTTAGGAGGATCCTATTTTGAATTAAATTTGGTACATATTGGAGTTATTTTGTTATAAACTATTCAATTAGATTATGTTGTAATTAGACTTTGTTTAGATTATATTGTAATTAGACTTTGTTTGCAATTAGACTTTGTAATTTTTTACTATTTTGTTATGTGTGATACCTTTCTTTAAAATTTGAATTTAAGTTATGAAATTGTGAATTTATGATATGATATTTTTAAAAAATTTAAAAGCTAGTTATATTTTTTTAGAGACTGAATCATCCGGTTCAACCGGTTTTATACCTATATAATGACAGGTCTATTCAACCGAGTTATCCGGTTTAATCCGGTTTAGTTGTGCGGTTCGACCAGTGACCCAGTGGTTCGACCGATAAACCAGTGACCCAGTACCCTCACCGGTTCGATGACCGGTCCGGTTTTTAAAACACTGGTTATAATAATATTTTACTGATAACATAATTAATTATATAATTATCCTTTAATTAAAATTATTAAGAAAATATATTTGTTAGCTCTTTTATAAGAATATTATTTATATTTTCTTTTGTTTTTTTGTTTTCTTTTATATTACATTTATCTTGTTGTTTTGAACTAGTAATCAAATTAAGCTGATATTATATTGATGTAGGTATATACGTAAGAGTATGTTTGTGAAAGTTTCGACGGAGGCAATGCAAGATGCATCAGGGGTAAAAAGATAATATTCATCGCCTTTTTGTATCAATGTGCGCCCATTTAACATAGTACGTACACATTGTATGATACACTCGCCACTCATAAAAAGATACATTCGCCACTCATAAAAAATGGGGAATAACGACTCTATTTCCCACGCTCATGGGAGAAGAATAATGTGACTGCTTTCTGGGGTCTTGAGATCTATGCCTAATGAATTTCTATAAATACCTTAATCCTCGAGTTGATGAGATATTCAATTTACTCAAGCAATTGCCAATATACAGAGCTTATCGCAATCTCTGTGTGAGCTTGCTCTAACATTGCGATTGCCCTAAAACTCTCAGACATCCCTACACACTTAGGGGTTGTCACTCATTATACTTTTAGCAAGTACAACTATCGCCTACCATGGGGCCCTAGTAAAACTGACCTAAGCCACCATCACATTGGACAGCTAGATTGCTACCCACATCTCCTACTCCTCTATCTAACATGGTGAGCAAGAAAGTAGCAATTCCGACCAATAGTGATATTGGTAGCAATCAGGATGCCAGGGCAGGAATGTGTTGCACCCCAATTTTTGACCTCTAAGATCCCATCATTTTCTAAGTGTTATGATCATTATTGTTATACCCCAAAATTTGCCCGCGTTCTTTTTTTTTCAAAGAGAAGTCAACAGACTTCTGTCTAAAAATTTGGAGTTTTATACAATCTTGGATTTTTATTTCATAAATATCCTGATTTTATAAATACTCAATTTTTAGAATTTTTTATATAGTATTTTGGTTCGCTGTTAAATTTATTCTCACATAAACGCCAAATACTGTTTATCACTTCATACACTGTTTATTTGAGATTTATTTTCAGATAAATAATGCTAACGCAGTTTGTGCAGAATTAAAATTTGCAGGCACGGAGTCCGGGTTTCAGATTATACTGGTAACAATTAAATTATTATTGGTTTTATTTCCCACTAATTTTTATTTTTATACTATATTATTTTTTTCAAAATCTCTTTCTTTCTTTTCAAATATCTTCCTTTCTTTTCAAATCTATTTCTTTCAAATCAAATCCTAGCTTTATTCTATACCCCTTTTCTTTTCAAAAACCTACCATACTTTTTTTCAAATCCTACTACTATTCAAACGGTACCACTCCATTCCCAACGTCTCTATCTCTCACTTTTCACTCTATAAATACTCCTCATTTTTTCCATAAATTCTCACATCAAATTTCACTCATCTCCCAAATTTCTCAAACTTCTATCTCATAATTATTTTCTCTTCTTCCCTGGCAAAAATGGCAAAGTGGATGGATACATTTTTTCTTATAGTCATCACTATTTTTACGGTGATCATGTCCTTCTTCTGTCTGCATAGTCCTGAAAAATGCGGACCTGCGATGGTTACACTTCCGATCATCTATTTTCTGTTGTTCATAGCATGGATTATTAATCGTCATATGTAAAGTTTGTCGTATCTTCTGTTTTTTAGAATGTACCATTCTTTATGTTTACCGTACTGTTCGCTACGTTTTGTTTAGGTAATATTTGTACTGTCAGTATTAAGTATTACACTATCTATTATACCGTCGTTTAACTAGTAAGATAATATTATGTGTGTTTATTGCTAGTTAAATATTTATTTTTCTATGCATTAAATCCCTTTCAATCTTATTATTGACGGTAATTTTGTTCGCGTACAGTGTATTTTAGTTATTTATTATATTTGTGTTTTTCTAACAAATCATGTAAATAATTTCTCACCATTAACACAACAAAAAAACAAAAAGAAAAAATTAACTTTAACTGTTAAGTTTTCACTTTAACTGTTACGTTAATACCCAGACAGCTAGTTACCAGTCAAACCCGCTATCAGCGCAATTCTCCGTGTTTGTACCATCAGTCAAATCAATTTTTCGCACTTCAAATTTCCAAGATTTTGTTCTAGAAGTCTTCTGATAATCATGTGATCAACAGAGACTCAACACTGCACAAAAATCAGGTACGCCTAACTGTCTCCTACACAAACAGTCCCTAACTAGGTTTTTTGTTTTTTTTCAGGAGAACGAGTTTTTGAGACCTCAAATGGATTTCATGGATCTACATATGTCTCAAAGTACCACCAGACAAATTTTCAAACTTCGATTCGCTCGGACGCACAGTCAACAGCTCAAACAGTCAATAGACGACCAGTTTGACCAAAAAGTCAACAGACAGTCAAAAATGCAATTTTTTGTCAACATCCATATTTTGTCAAAAGATTCATCATGTGATCAATGGTTGATCATAATTCATCAAGAAAAGTTCAGAAATCGACAAAACTCAAAATTGCAAAATTAGAGTTTTTTACCTAAAAGTCAACTGAACTTTGACCGACCATAACTCTCTCATAATTTATCAGAAAAATTCCATCCAAAGCTCATTCTCAAGGAAATTCAATTCTCTACAACTTTGATGTTGGGACCAAGGTCAAGAAATGCTTCCGCCTAAGAGATATAAGCCAAAACATTACAGGTCATTTTCAAAGTCAACAAAAAGCAGTTTTTTGTCAAAGCCCATATCATCAAGTTAACTTCTCCAAATGCAAAAACACTTCAAAAGTGGCTTGTAGAGGACATCTTGGGCTTTCCAAAAAGTACAAGAACACTTTCATAGGATCAAAATTGAGGGATATATGCCTTGATGAAGTTGACCTTTTTTGGGAAAATGCATAAAACAAGTAATGACCAAAATTTGATTTTTTTTCAAAAAGGCCAATTCTTTTGTGATTCAATCTTGATTCCCATATGTCTAAAGGGCATCCACGACCTATCCATGATTCATGAAATTTTTATTTCATTTTAATTAAATTTTATTCATTTAAAGTTTAATTAAAGTGAGATAATTCAAAGATATTATCAAAGATGCTTATGGTTGCCAATCAAGACCAATTCAAGATGCTTAAAGATATTATTGCAAGATTGAAGAGAATAACACTTGAGTGTTTTAACCATGGTTAAAGAAATGCACTCATTGAAAGAATATTCCATTCATTTTCCACAAAATTAATCATGACAATTCCAACTTGCAAGGCTTCCATATCAAATCATTTGCCTATAAATAGAACTTCATTTTCTTCATTCAAGGAGAGGAAAAAAAGGGGGAGGAACACAAAGAACAACAACAATCACCACAAAGTCATAGCTTAAGTTTATATATTTGCAAAAGTTTCAAGAAACTTGTAAAAATCAAGGCTCATTCAAATAGCCACTTTCAATCAATTTCAATCACTCTATTCCACTCTTGGGACATCATAGAGTAAGTACAATGTAATTTTTAATATGTAGTAGTGTTAGGAGTTCATGAATTAAAAACTCCATATTTATGCATATTTTCAATTTCTCAAAAAATGTTTTAATTTTAGTTTTAAGTTGATAAAATGTTTATTTAATTTTTAACATAAAAATATTTTATTTATTTTCATAATTTATTTATTTTGCTTAATTAATTAGTAATTATGTAAATATTGTTTTTTTTAATTATTTTCAACCAATCAAAAAACTCCAAAAATATTTTCCCTTTAGATTTAGGTTTATATTTTTTATAATCTAATTTTTGACATATAAAATAATATTTTTCTTGTTAAGTTTAATTATTTGTTTAATTAGCTTGTTAATTAACTTAAAATCAATTCCAGAAAATCACAAAAAGAATGAATTAAGTTTAATTTGTTTTATATTTATTTTTGTATATTATTTGATATTATTTCTTATCTTTTTCTTTGTCCCGAATTGGAATAAAAGATCAAATATGGCAGGGATTGTATGCAGTTGATTTAAGACTTTTGGAAATTTATCGTGTAGTCGCTATGATTCTATCAAGCTTCTGATAAATTTTCATTAACTTTAAATCTGAGATCATCATTCACTCACCATCGATCTTTACTAACATCGTGGATATACTTGACTAGCTTCAAGATGATTCGCGTGCTAACATACTAACGATTAACTTTAAATTCCGCATTTTATTATATTGTTCTTTATATTTCTTGCTTTATACTTTATTTTATCATTCATATTATTTATGTTTCTGTTATTTTTTCTTTGTCCATTTGGACATATTATTTATGTTTCTGTTATTTTTTCTTTGTCCATTTGGACATATTATTTATGTTTCTGTTATTTTTTCTTTGTCCATTTGGACATATTATTTATGTTTCTGTCATTTTTTCTTTGTCCATTTGGACATATTATTTATATTTCTGTCATTTTTTCTTTGTCCATTTGGACATATTATTTATATTTCTGCTATTTTTTCTTTGTCCATTTGGACATATTATTTATATTTCTGCTATTTTTCCTTTGTCCATTTGGACATATTATTTATGTTTCCGCTATTTTTTCTTTGTTCATTTGGACATATTATTTATATTTCTGCTATTTTTTCTTTGTCCATTTGGACATATTATTTATGTTTCCGCTATTTTTACTTTGTCCATTTGGACATATTATTTATGTTTCCGCTATTTTTTCTTTGTCCATTTGGACATATTATTTATGTTTCCGCTATTTTTTCTTTGTCCATTTGGACATATTATTTATGTTTCCGCTATTTTTTTTTGTCCATTTGGACATATTATTTATGTTTCCGCTATTTTCTCTTTGTCCAATTGGACATATTATTTATGTTTCCGCTATTTTTCTTTGTCCATTTGGACATATTATTTATGCTTCCGTTATTTTTTCTTTGTCCATTTGGACGCATTGTTTATGTTTCCGTCATCTTCCTTTTGTCCACTTGGACCATATTTTTAACTTTAAGCTAAAACATTAATAATCAAGATAAAACTTAAAAAAAAAGCACTTTGCACACTTGCACCTCTATGGTTCTCCCTCTTATTACTTTTTTTAATCATACCATCATTTAAGAAAAGTATTAAATGCATAGGAAAGGTCTTATAAATTGAGAGTAGATAACTCCTAATTGCTTGCTCAAACGCTTTCATTTTCAAACAACGTATTTTCAAAACTTCTCATCTATTTTCAAAACTTTCATCTGGTATTTGAAGGGCATTATTCCCGGTGAAACTCTTCAGAGACCTATGTGACATATTGTCCATCTTCACTTCTTCTATTTTCAAATCAATAAAGCATTTAAAAAAGTGAGCTATGCAATTAAGAGCCCATGGATAACCATGGATACAAAGGGTGCTTAAAACCTTCCCTTTGTATAACCAACCCCCCGAACCCAAAATCTGTCAAAAGGTCTTTCCTGTTCTTTTATGCCTTTCCTAAATGTTGGATAAAATAAAAGTCGGTGGCGACTCTTGCATAAAATAAAAAAAAATCAAAAAAGAAAAAAGAGCAAGGAGTCAGTTCGCCTCAAAAAACCGAGTTTACAGAACTGGCGACTCTGCTGGGAATTTGAAAATTTCTTTTTAAAAGAGGGGTTACCTTAGAGTTTTTGATCACTTTAATATTTGCTTATACTTGGTTATTTTGTACATACTTGTTATTTCATGCTATATGTGTGGTTCCGTCACTTGATATACATTATGGACAAACCCTAACCCGGATTAAGTACACATAAGAATTAGGTGGAGGGTATAGTCATGTATGGCATACAAGGAAATCAGTCCTTAAAAAGCTGGCATGAGAATCCTTCCGCTCAGTGGAGGTTCCTTGTTGGTAGTATATGTTTAGCAAGTTCAGTTGCGAAGACATTATTGCTTTCATTGAACTGTAGAAGCTGAGTTGGCTGTAGAACCCATTACCCATCCTGGCCTTATTAGGTTGTGGCGCAGAAACTATTCAGGTGAAGACTTGGATTAGTTGTCATGCGGAGAGCCACACTCAGACGAGTTTTTCTTGAGAATATTATTGGCTCACAAGTTCAGTTGTGCAAGCCGGTAATATCCGAAAGAAGAATGTGGACTCTGACGTATCAATAGAACATGGTTTGCAGGTGATTAACCCTTAGTACTATCCCATGTTTGGTTCTTTGACCTCATGCTCGTGACGTTGAAATTTGGAACCTACCTTATGTGCACCATGTTTGTGTTACCATTTCTGTATATGTGGCATTCATGCATTCATACATTCATAAAAATCTTTTCCTTTGATTTCCAATGAACTCAGAGGTCTTTTTTGTAAACATCGTAAGTTTCATCAAACTCAATGGATCTTGGGTGTTGATGGGGTGAAAACTCTAATCCACCAAAATGGATGATTGATTTTGACGATAACTTGATCAATGCTTTAATCCAATGCTTGAATGTTTGCAAATTAATATCTTAAGTTCTTTGAAACTCAAAAAAAATAATATAAACAACAATTGCATCATTTGCATACATACATCCAGGTTATCCATGAAACTTATCCTTGTTTGTCTCCATCTTCAAAGTTATCTGTCTACCGTCAAGATGATTCTTCCTCCTCGAAACCCTCTCCCTGATGGTTTCAGATCTGATCTTCATTATTCTTTCCATCAAGGGGCAGCGGGTCATGATTTAGAAAGATGTTTCCCTTTGAAGGCCAGAGTTCAAGAGTTGGTTAGATCAAAGTTGTTATCTTTTAAGAATGTTGGTCCCAATGTTGTCACTAATCCTTTGCCGAATCACAGTGGCTGAAAATGGGTCAGAGACAATTACCTCCCTAAAGCCAGTGTATCAAGGCAGGACAGCTCATCCTCGTCATTGATTAGTCACTAGGCCATGTTTCCTTACTGTTTGCATTTCCTCAGTGGTATTTGTTTGCTTTTAAACTTTGTTTATTCCTGAATGTTAGTTTTAATGAAATGAGCATCGTATGTTTGAATTCATTTTCATCTACTATGTCTATGTTTATGCTTCTTTTACAAAAAAAAAAATTCTATTTTGCTTTCTCTATCAAACTTGTGTTTTATGCAAAGATTGGAGGGAGGATGATGACAACGAAGTACCCAGGTTGTTGAACTGTATGCTTTCAAATAAAACTTTGCTGACGATGTACAGGCATTGTTTCAATTCCCAAACACTGGAGAAATAAGGAAGTTAATCCCTCGTCAACCCCTTTGAGCCTAGAAGTTGGTGTTTCTTTCTATACGAAATAACCCACATTTTAACCCGGGGCAGGGTAGTTCCCAGTTAATTTGGTTGTGCATTCTATTTTAAGAGAATCATTCAATACACCTTTCAACAAGTGTTTTAATCACAAGCTTTCCTCCGCATACATCAAAGAAATGTTGGAAACGCCAAGCAAAATTCGATGATGGTTCGTTATAATCATTAAGCAAGGTAGTCACTATCTTTCAAAAAAAAGGTATCAAAAAAATAAAATAAAAGAAAAGCCTGCTAAGTCAACATCAAAAAATGACTTAGGCAAAAATTAAGGCATCCCGCTGACTGTAAGTTCAAAATAAACAGTTCAGGCAAAAGTTAGGGATATCAAAAGAAGGAAAAAAGAAGAGATAAGTCAATAAATTCTTGAACCACAAAATGTTGTGACTATCATAAGGAAAAAGTGACTGTCATCTCTAAGTTTTCTTGGCTTGTGAACTTTCATCATTACAACAGGTAAAAAATTCCAGAAGTCTCTTGGAACCTGAATGCATATTTTGAATTAACTGGGTTTAGGACTGAAGATCATCACGAAGATGGGGTGGGTTACAAAAATTTTGAGCCTTATACCTTTTATTTTTTAAACCGTGAACCTGACCACGTTACAACCTTCAAAAGCCCTAATTGAAGCAAGGTTTATTTTGAAAGCATACTACAACAAGGTTGCGTAAGCTGACTCCCAAGAGATTTACCAATCATTTATGTTGATACCATATCTTTGCTTTATCTTTCACGTTGATTGTTTTAACCTTTATGTTTTGAACAGTGATTCCATTTTCTTTACAAAGTGACTTTGATTTCAAAAATATATTTTGAGCATTGCATTAAAATTACCATTCTTGAATGAACATTTTATTTGCAAGTAAGCACTCATCTTCTAGGAAGTTCAAACAGTCGAGAAACTTGGTCAGTGATCCTATCAGGGGCACGTTACTTTAAGATCCTGTTGTTCATATGTTTAATCAAGATTTGTTGATCAGAATATCCTCTTCAAGATGTATACTATGGCAAGTCTTCCCAACATTCATTTCAAGAATTGAATATGTGATTAGTTCATCCCTAACATAGTTCAATTGAAGTCATGATCAGTTAACTTGCAACAATTATTCAATCAGGGGCAATCTTCTTCAGCAATCCTCAAGCATAGTTTATCAGTTCTTCTCAAAGGATCATTTGTTTAAAACAGTTATCAGTGTGACAAGAAGTTTATTCAAGCATCTTCCGAAGCAGAGTTGGTAGAATTTCCGTGTTGAGGAATCAAAGCTCCAATCTTGCCTCACAAAAGAGTCAATCTCAGTTGTCATAAATAACTACATTTCATTGAGCATTCATCATGCATAGAAAAATTTAACATCATGCATAAAAACAAATTCATGCTCATTTATATTTTTCCAAGTCTTGTTGTTATCAACATCTTACCTTGAGATCAAAGTCCAACTTACTTGGCATTGACCTTTAATATTATTCAATCACGCTTTACTCATGATTGATCTTTATTTATATTCAATCATGTTTTACTCTTGATATTGTTTGACCGTGCTTTACTCTCGGTTGGTGTCTCAATCATGTTTTACTCTTGATGGCCTTTGATATTGTCCAATCATGTTTTACTCTTGATTGTCTTTGATGATGTTCAATCATGTTTTAGTCTTGATTGCCTATGATGTTATCCAATCATGGTTTACTCTTGATTGCTTTTGATACTATTCAATCATGTTTTAGTCTTGATTGCCTATGATGTTATCCAATCATGGTTTACTCTTGATTGCTTTTGATACTATTCAATCATGTTTTAGTCTTGATTGCCTATGATGATGTTCAATCATGTTTTACTCTTGAATGCCTCTGTTAATTTATACTCCTTTCTAAATTCATTCATGTTTTACTCTTGAATTATTTCTGATGTGGGTTCCAAAGATTTTTCTTTCTGAACGTCTCTATTGATTTCCTTCCTGTCCAGAGTTCCTTTCACGTTTTATTCCTGAAAGCTTCTGTCGACTGTTTCTTTCTTTTGTGAAGTCCGATTTTATTCCTGGATGACTTATACCTTTTCCCCAACGGAGTCTGTTTACTTCTCTCCTGTGGTGTTCTGTTTCCATCTCGTGGAAATCATATGCATTCATAATCATAAGCATTACATTGCATCTCAGGTTCAAAAATTGTGTTTTTATATATATTTAAGTCTCTTCGATCACGTCGAAACGAAGATTTCCAATCTTCACATCTCCGGATAGAAGAAACTTAAATAGGGGCATCTGTTGCACCCCAATTTTTGACCTCTAAGATCCCATCATTTTCTAAGTGTTATGATCATTATTGTTATACCCCAAAATTTGCCCGCGTTCTTTTTTTTTTCAAAGAGAAGTCAACAGACTTCTGTCTAAAAATTTGGAGTTTTATACAATCTTGGATTTTTATTTCATAAATATCATGATTTTATAATAAATACTCAATTTTTAAAATTTTTTATATAGTATTTTGGTTCGCTGTTAAATTTATTCTCACATAAACACCAAATACTGTTTATGACTTCATACACTATTTACTTGAGATTTATTTTCAGATAAATAATGCTAACGCAGTTTGTGCAGAATTAAAATTTGCTGGCACGGAGTCCGGGTTTCAGATTATACTGGGAACAATTAAATTATTATTGGTTTTATTTCCCACTAATTTTTATTTTTATACTATATTATTTTTTTCAAAATCTCTTTCTTTCTTTTCAAATATCTTCCTTTCTTTTCAAATCTCTTTCTTTCAAATCAAATCCTAGCTTTATTCTATACCCCTTTTCTTTTCAAAAACCTACCATACTTTTTTTCAAATCCTACTACTATTCAAACGGTACCACTCTATTCCCAACGTCTCTATCTCTCTCTTTTCACTCTATAAATACTCCTCATTTTTTCCATAAATTCTCACATCAAATTTAACTCATCTCCCAAATTTCTCAAACTTCTATCTCATAATTATTTTCTCTTCTTCCCCGGCAAAAATGGCAAAGTGGATGGATACATTTTTTCTTATAGTCATCACTATTTTTACGGTGATCATGCCCTTCTTCTGTCTGCATAGTCCTGAAAAATGCGGACCTGCGATGCTTACACTTCGGATCATCTATTTTCTGTTGTTCATAGCATGGATTATTAATCGTCATATGTAAAGTTTGTCGTATCTTCTGTTTTTTAGAATGTACCATTCTTTATGTTTATCGTACTATTCGCTACGTTTTGTTTAGGTAATATTTGTACTGTCAGTATTAAGTATTACACTATCTATTATACCGTCGTTTAACTAGTAAGATAATATTATGTGTGTTTATTGCTAGTTAAATATTTATTTTTCTATGCATTAAATCCCTTTCAATCTTATTATTGACGGTAATTTTGTTCGCGTACAGTGTATTTTAGTTATTTATTATATTTGTGTTTTTCTAACAAATCATGTAAATAATTTCTCACCATTAACACAACAAAAAAACAAAAAGAAAAAATTAACTTTAACTGTTAAGTTTTCACTTTAACTGTTACGTTAATACCCAGACAGCTAGTTACCAGTCAAACCCGCTATCAGCGCAATTCTCCGTGTTTGTACCATCAGTCAAATCAATTTTTCGCACTTCAAATTTCCAAGATTTTGTTCTAGAAGTCTTCTGATAATCATGTGATCAACAGAGACTCAACACTGCACAAAAATCAGGTACGCCTAACTGTCTCCTACACAAACAGTCCCTAACTAGGTTTTTTGTTTTTTTCAGGAGAACGAGTTTTTGAGACCTCAAATGGATTTCATGGATCTACATATGTCTCAAAGTACCACCAGACAAATTTTCAAACTTCGATTCGCTCGGACGCACAGTCAACAGCTCAAACAGTCAATAGACGACCAGTTTGACCAAAAAGTCAACAGACAGTCAAAAATGCAATTTTTTGTCAACATCCATATTTTGTCAAAAGATTCATCATGTGATCAATGGTTGATCATAATTCATCAAGAAAAGTTCAGAAATCGACAAAACTCAAAATTGCAAAATTAGAGTTTTTTACCTAAAAGTCAACTGAACTTTGACCGACCATAACTCTCTCATAATTTATCAGAAAAATTCCAACCAAAGCTCATTCTCAAGGAAATTCAATTCTCTACAACTTTGATGTTGGGACCAAGGTCAAGAAATGCTTCCGCCTAAGAGATATAAGCCAAAACATTACAGGTCATTTTCAAAGTCAACAAAAAGCAGTTTTTTGTCAAAGCCCATATCATCAAGTTAACTTCTCCAAATGCAAAAACACTTCAAAAGTGGCTTGTAGAGGACATCTTGGGCTTTCCAAAAAGTACAAGAACACTTTCATAGGATCAAAATTGAGGGATATATGCCTTGATGAAGTTGACCTTTTTTGGGAAAATGCATAAAACAAGTAATGACCAAAATTTGATTTTTTTTCAAAAAGGCCAATTCTTTTGTGATTCAATCTTGATTCCCATATGTCTAAAGGGCATCCACGACCTATCCATGATTCATGAAATTTTTATTTCATTTTAATTAAATTTTATTCATTTAAAGTTTAATTAAAGTGAGATAATTCAAAGATATTATCAAAGATGCTTATGGTTGCCAATCAAGACCAATTCAAGATGCTTAAAGATATTATTTCAAGATTGAAGAGAATAACACTTGAGTGTTTTAACCATGGTTAAAGAAATGCACTCATTGAAAGAATATTCCATTCTTTTTCCACAAAATTAATCATGACAATTCCAACTTGCAAGGCTTCCATATCAAATCATTTGCCTATAAATAGAACTTCAATTTCTTCATTCAAGGAGAGGAAAAAAAGGGGGAGGAACACAAAGAACAACAACAATCACCACAAAGTCATAGCTTAAGTTTATATATTTGCAAAAGTTTCAAGAAACTTGTAAAAATCAAGGCTCATTCAAATAGCCACTTTCAATCAATTTCAATCACTCTATTCCACTCTTGGGACATCATAGAGTAAGTACAATGTAATTTTTAATATGTAGTAGTGTTAGGAGTTCATGAATTAAAAACTCCATATTTATGCATATTTTCAATTTCTCAAAAAATGTTTTAATTTTAGTTTTAAGTTGATAAAATGTTTATTTAATTTTTAACATAAAAATATTTTATTTATTTTCATAATTAATTTATTTTGCTTAATTAATTAGTAATTATGTAAATATTGTTTTTTTTAATTATTTTCAACCAATCAAAAAACTCCAAAAATATTTTCCTTTTAGATTTAGGTTTATATTTTTTATAATCTAATTTTTGACATATAAAATAATATTTTTCTTGTTAAGTTTAATTATTTGTATAATTATTTGTTTAATTAGCTTGTTAATTAACTTAAAATCAATTCCAGAAAATCACAAAAAGAATGAATTAAGTTTAATTTGTTTTATATTTATTTTTGTATATTATTTGATATTATTTCTTATCTTTTTCTTTGTCCCGAATTGGAATAAAAGATCAAATATGGCAGGGATTGTATGCAGTTGATTTAAGACTTTTGGAAATTTATCGTGTAGTCGCTATGATTCTATCAAGCTTCTGATAAATTTTCATTAACTTTAAATCTGAGATCATCATTCACTCACCATCGATCTTTACTAACATCGTGGATATACTTGACTAGCTTCAAGATGATTCGCGTGCTAACATACTAACAATTAACTTTAAATTCCGCATTTTATTATATTGTTCTTTATATTTCTTGCTTTATACTTTATTTTATCACTCATATTATTTATGTTTCTGTTATTTTTTCTTTGTCCATTTGGACATATTATTTATGTTTCTGTCATTTTTTCTTTGTCCATTTGGACATATTATTTATATTTCTGTCATTTTTTCTTTGTCCATTTGGACATATTATTTATATTTCTGCTATTTTTTCTTTGTCCATTTGGACATATTATTTATATTTCTGCTATTTTTCCTTTGTCCATTTGGACATATTATTTATATTTCTGCTATTTTTTCTTTGTCCATTTGGACATATTATTTATATTTCTGCTATTTTTCCTTTGTCCATTTGGACATATTATTTATGTTTCCGCTATTTTTTCTTTGTCCATTTGGACATATTATTTATGTTTCCGCTATTTTTTCTTTGTCCATTTGGACATATTATTTATGTTTCCGCTATTTTTTCTTTGTCCATTTGGACATATTATTTATGTTTCCGCTATTTTTTCTTTGTCCATCTGGACATATTATTTATGTTTCCGCTATTTTCTCTTTGTCCAATTGGACATATTATTTATGTTTCCGCTATTTTTCTTTGTCCATTTGGACATATTATTTATGCTTCCGTTATTTTTTCTTTGTCCATTTGGACACATTGTTTATGTTTCCGTCATCTTCCTTTTGTCCACTTGGACCATATTTTTACCTTTAAGCTAAAACATTAATAATCAAGATAAAACTTAAAAAAAAAAAGCACTTTGCACACTTGCACCTCTATGGTTCTCCCTCTTATTACTTTTTTTTAATCATACCATCATTTAAGAAAAGTATTAAATGCATAGGAAAGGTCTTATAAATTGAGAGTAGATAACTCCTAATTGCTCTCTCAAACGCTTTCATTTTCAAACAACGTATTTTCAAAACTTCTCATCTATTTTCAAAACTTTCATCTGGTATTTGAAGGGCATTATTCCCGGTGAAACTCTTCAGAGACCTATGTGACATATTGTCCATCTTCACTTCTTCTATTTTCAAATCAATAAAGCATTTAAAAAAGTGAGTTATGCAATTAAGAGCCCATGGATAACCATGGATACAAAGGGTGCTTAAAACCTTCCCTTTGTATAACCAACCCCCCGAACCCAAAATCTGTCAAAAGGTCTTTCCTGTTCTTTTATGCCTTTCCTAAATGTTGGATAAAATAAAAAAAATCAAAAAAGAAAAAAGAGCAAGGAGTTAGTTCGCAAAAACCGAGTTTACAGAATGCACGTTGCCATGGAAGACTTACGTCTCTAGAATTAGTCTTTGAAGGACAATGTCCTTCACATCAAGCAGTGTCTGTATGAGATTGGCCCTCATAAGTAAACTGAAATTCTAGACACCCAACCTCTCTCTAATGAGATATTGGGGCGCCAATTCCAGAAAACTTCAAGTCGTCGTCATTGGCTAAGTTTGATGGACGTAGCGACCTCCAAGAACATGTCGCCTCTATCAAAACATATATAACAATTATTGGGGCCTTCTATTTCCTAAAATGCAAACTTCTCTTTGGCCCCTTCAAGGATGTAATACAAATGTGGTACATGAGCCTATTACGACTCTTAGTTACCAGCTATTAAGACTTATTAAAGAAATTGGTTCATCAGTTTATGGCGAGCATGTAACACCCTTCTAAACCCCCACGGAAATTAATAATTAAATCAGAGTAACATGCACAAGGGCGTCACAATTCATAAATAAAATAAACAACATCGGTCATATGTCATGCATTCACCAAGAGACATTTCATTATAACTCATAATTCATAATATATCATGTTGACACAGCGGAATAACATCATCAAATTACATCACATAATCGATTTATTAATCCTCAAATAAATTAGACAAAAATGAGTTATTATCATAAACTCAAAAACAACGTTTCCCCCAGTGTTACAATATCAGAGCATGACACCGACGCTATACTTAAACAAACTGGCCTATGAGCTATCCTCACCAAAGCCACAAGCCGCTATTCGTCAATCTGAAAATGTCAACAGTAAGGGTGAGTCTTATTCAAATTAACAAATGTTATTGAATCATAAATAATAACACATCATAGTTACATCATTCACCCAATTGTTTCATAAACAGACATCCAGACAAGTTTCATCATCAATAAAACAATCAACCAACACATCATCAATATTTATAACACTGGAATACATCCAATCATGTTATAAAAGTCATGCATATGAATGCAACTGACACTATGCATGTGGTACCAACATCATCAAATGGGAATAACCCATGACCGATCCAACATCATCAAGATACGGCCCTGCCAGCACAGATTCCACACAATGGGAATCATGCCCTTCACTGATCCAACACACCCTTATGGATACAGTATCATCAATGAACATGAATGAATGCAAACATACATGAACATACTTATACCATCGTCAAGTCTAATGAGTAACATCATCAAATACTCATTTCATCATCAACATCATCATCATCATCATCAAAGTATGTTTATATACATTAGCATCATTCACATACAATCAATCATCATCATTATCATTAAAGAACATACATGTATCCACATCATTCTAAAACAAAGCAATCATCATCATATAATTCTCAACCAATCATCACATCATAATGTTTTTCAAAACAACATCTTATATTGTCACATTTCATCATATATGTCAACAATACGTCATCCATCCAACAAACAAGCTATTCACATCATACTCACATCATTACAAAACTATCTCATAAGATTCATCATACCAACAAACAAATCATCACATGAATCATGTTTTAAACACAGCTTGTATCGTTACATCTTATCATATATATCCACAACACATCATACATCAAAACAAGCAAATGTTGATAAAATAAATTCAATATGCTGCTCATTTTATTATTATAACACAAAGAATATTTCATAAGCTTCATCCTGGTCGAAACGGCACTTAAAACAGGCCAACGGTTCGAAAGTTATGCATCTTTAAATTTTTCAAAAATTACTAGCAGCACGCGGCGCCACACAGTGTTCGCGACGCGCTGCCAGGAAACGACGCCTTCGCGGCGCAAACATTTGCACGCGGCGCGAAACGAGAAAAGAACTACGCCTTCGCGGCGCCAACCTACCTTCGCGGCGCGAACTGGCAAAAATCAGAGATCTCAATCGCAATTGACAGTATACGAACCTGAATCCCAAATTCCTCAACCTCGACCAAATCGATTCAAGTTGATCAAACACCACAAAACAGCCACACAACATATATCATACACACATATAACATATATTATGCATCATCAAACAATCATACAACACCAAATTCATGGAATTCATCAAAATAGATAATTATCAACAAACATCCCCAAAATCCCAACTCTATCATACGACTCAATTGACATGAAATAATATATCTATATCAGTCCTATTATCCATAACCCGATAATAGATGTTAATCGGAAGAGTCCCCCCTTACCTTAGCCAAGAATCTGGACTTTTTCCCTTCTTCTTCATCAAACCCGTAAGCCCTTTTCCCTCAAATTCAGCAAGAATCTCCCATCTTCAAACTCGCTTATATCCCTCATCGAGAACCTCCCTGACACGAATTAATATATCAAATCGAAGGAAATTTCGTGTAGAATCCGAATCTTCGAGAATTACCTGATTTGGAGTTACGAGCCGAGAGTTATGACCCATTTTGTGAAGGCTGCACCATGAATACGAAAATGGCTTTTGTATATGAGTTCTTCTTCTCTCCCTCTTAGGTCTTTCTCCTCTCTTTCTCAATTTTCTCTTATTTTCTTGTTTTATCAAAACATAACATAATTTAGTAATGGGCTTCTTCACACTAACACCCCCACATTACTGACTCCACCAATGGCCCAACACTACATTTTATTATTTCTTCCCACATAATTCCAATAAAATGCTAATTCAAATTAATTAATTTAAAACTTAATTAAATTAATTAAATAATAAATTTTGGGATGTTACAGAGCAGGCCTAGAAAGATGTCTACCACCCACCTATTCAACATTCATCAAGGATCTCTCATTCTTGGAGAACAAAACAAGAGGCTTTATAGTGTTAAAAGAAGTGCATTGATAGAGGAAGCAAAATATACGATGGAGGAACCTAAGGGTGTGGTGGAGGAAATGGAACATGTCATGGAGAATGAGGGTTCTCTTAAAGCGATAGATAATAGTTAGTGATTCCTGTTGTGATCAACGGTT
Organism: Vicia villosa; assembly: GCF_029867415.1. NCBI lineage: Eukaryota > Viridiplantae > Streptophyta > Magnoliopsida > Fabales > Fabaceae > Vicia > Vicia villosa. Next base: position 70,374 of record NW_026705034.1, read on the forward strand.
ATTGAGTTATCACCTTGTGTTGAGAATTTGTTGTTAATGCATATGGATCATGTTGAGGAAGATTGTCACTGAAAGGGAAAAGAATTAGTGTAGCATTTTGTTGAAGGGTCTGAAATAATGATTGGAGTTCACAATTTAACTCTGAACCTACCATTGTAGATACAAGTGAAAGTTGTAATACCTCGAAAATATAGAGTAATTATATAATTAGTTATTTAAATTACTTTAGCGTGAATATGTTAGTGAGTATTTGATGTTTTGATGATGATATGTGAAGTTTTGGTGATTTATGCGATGTTCGTGTGTGTTATGAGAATTGTTGAGGATTAAGAGTATTTTAGAAAAATTAGAATAATTAGTTGGGATTACTTCAATTAGTAAAATAAAGTAATATGAGTGTTAGGGAGGGAAAAATGGTTGATTCAAGGGGCTAAGTGAGGGGAAAAAGAGGAAAGCCATATTAGGGACCAAGGGTTAAAATTGATAAAAGGATAAGTTGGGACTTAGAACGGTTCATTGTATGAAATCGCATTTGGAGAAGAGGCTGGGAGAAGAACAAGGCTAGGGCACACAGGAAGAGAAAGAGAATCCAAAGAAGAATCAACAGCGAGCAATAATTTTAAGGTAAGGGGAGTCTGTCTAGATTACTATAATTGGCTTAAGTGTTGGATAATTGTAGGATTGTTTTTGAGGTTTTGGTTTATGAGGAATAGATGAATAGTGATGAATTAGAAGTGTTGAATTGCGATAGAATAGTAACCATAATGTAGAATACATAGGGATGTTATTCGATGATGAAATCTGGTGTTTAAAAGATGTTTTAGGACCTATAATATGTTAGAATCACAAGAAATCGCAACAGGGAAACCTTGTTCGCACAGATTCGTCGGGCGAAATGAGCTCGCCCAAGACGCGTCGAGAGAAAGAGGAGGTGAGTGAAGGCAGAGGCTACTGGCTTCAGTCACCGGGCGAATATATCCCCCGTCAGGCGAATGTTGTCTAAATCAGAAAAATTAGTAAAATTCATAACTTGAGTTTTAGAATTTCGATTAATGTGTAGTTCGAAGCATTGCGAAGCTAGAGTAATAATTTATAACTTTGTAAAATAAAATGAACCATAGGACTTGGATTTCTAGGAGTTATATGGTGATGAGATGATGATACTTGGTGATTATACACTAAAAGTATGGTTTCTATCGTGAATTGAGTTAACTATGCTTTGTTGTGAATTGATGTGTGTTTTATGATGATCTTGATGATTATAATGTGCGCATTATGAAGCATATTATGAGGTATAATTAATATGATGAATGATGATGCATTTTGACTAGAAGTGGCCGTGTTATTATATGTTGTTACGCATCATGCATTCCTAGCATTTGTAGGACAAGTAGTCTAGTAAAGTTTTGCAGGAAGATGAATCAAATGAAGTTTTTTATGAAATTTGGTCCAGTGATGGCCTTAATCCCATAGTTTGGATTAAGTGCAAAAATTATGATGTGCTCCGGTTCTAAGCAGGAATCGATCCTATTGGTGGGGATCATTTGAGATGACGATGATTAAGTCATCAATGATGTTTTGCTACAACATGCATGAGTCTTATTAAGTTGCATTTCATTATTTGTGGCATTGCACAATATTTGAATTAAGTGATATGTTTGATGAATTTTTGAGTTATGGTGCTTCGATGTGAGGGATTAGTGATTGTCGTTATGCTATAGGTGTGGTGAATGCAATGATGATGTTGTTGTTCCTATGCCATAACTACTATATCTATTACTTATGCTTTTTATAATGATAAAGATTTACTCACCCTTTCTGCTTAAAAATGTTGTCTCGAAACGTGGGTAACTTGCAGTTGATCAAGATTAGTGCATGAAGCTTATGAGGTAGCTTTAGAGCGCGCTAGTTTAGTTTTTGTTGAGTCTAGTGGGTCTTTCTCTGATATGAAACATCAGGGTTGGGATCATTTGTTTTGGAACTATTATGTTCTTTGTTTTATTTGAAGATCTTTGAATTACCGTTTGTGGTACTTTAACTATTTTTGAAGTATGATTTCATAGATGATAAAGTGTGATGAAGTCTTATAAAGTATTTATTTTAATAAAGGTATTTTGAACTATGAATTTTGTTGGGATATGTGAAGTACTATATGTTAATGGTAAAGAACCATCAGATTTATTAGGTTTTGCAACCCATGTTACGGAGCAGGACTATTTATTTTAAGATGTTATATGAAGATGTGACATCCTTGTAACTTTAATTGAATTTTTATTTTTGTAAAATACATGCAAAATATGTTTGGGTTATAAGGGTATTACATTAGTGGTATCAGAGCAGGTCGGTCGATCCGTACAGGATTATAGCAATCTTTCAACAAATTTCGGTAGATTATTCTAACTTTGGTGATAATTTCGATGTGAACAGATTATGGATGGAAAATTAAATAAAATGAAAAATATATTAAATATATGATCTGGTGTGGTTGATAGGAGGATCTATGATATGGATGCATGTTAAGGCGCGTTGGATGAGCTGGCAGGATGATCCAATGGCTCAGATATTGAGGTTGCATGGAAATATTATGGAAAGCGCACATGAGAATCAGAAATTTAAAAAAGACTGGCGCGCGCGTTCTGGCCAACCAGAGCTTGCCACGCCTTCATCTTCTACCTCCAGACTCCACTTTTAACATCGTTTTCTTCCAAAAGGCGCTGTAATAAGTGAGCTTCATCCCTGCAAAAATAGCGAATAAGGGTAAACCTATACAAAAATGTTTCGCGACATGTTCATTCGACTAGCCCTGATTCACTGAGTTCAAATATGCATCTTGTTTCTTCTAATTTTGCCTAAATCGTGAATCCCTAATTTTGAACTCAAGAACCCTAAAATGGTGATTCCTCGTATAGGTGTCCAAACACCAATTAAGTTTCCTGAAACGATCAGAACATGAAAACAAACTCAAATATATGATTACACCGTGTTAAATATGCATGTATGATTGTATTTTTGTGAGTTTTGGTTTGAACAAACCGTGGGCTATAGAGCTCGATTTAGTGAGTTTCAAAGCTTGAAATTGATCTGGACAGATCCAGTGATGTTCAGGGATTGTGTTTGAGTGTTTAGTTTGGATTGAATTGAACTGAAACTTAAAATTCGAATTTCAAATTTCTTACAATATTTCAAGCATGATACAAGTGTGTTACAAGCATGGATCCGGTTCTGAAATCGTGTGTCCTTGTCTACTGAAGTGTTCTACTTCATTTATAAGCCATGGAGGTGCTGCAAAGCTAAGCTATCTTGCATTGGTGATCTTTGAATCTTTGAATTTTTTAATATAAAAACCTTTGACTTCTTTGGCCATGGCTTTGAATTTTCTTCACCCTCTTGCTCTAGGCCTGCTATGTACCTTCATGCTGTAGAGTTGAATCATTCTTGATGGCTTTAGCTTAAGAACAAAGCATGGTATCATTATCTTACACCATTTCCTTTTTAATTTAACTTTATATGTGATAAAATTAAACTAAAAAAGAAATAAAAATTTTATGGGCCTTAGGTTGGTCGTGGGAGGCCCTTAGCATCATTAGAATCATGTTTGGATCATGGAAACTTGGCCTCTTTTGGAAAAAAAACATTTTTGATCAATGTTGGTTTCATGCATTTTCCCAAAAAATAGCCAACTTCAACAAGGCATATCTCCCTCAATTTTGATCATATGAAGGAGTTCTTGTACTTTTTAGAAACCTCAAGATGTCCTCTACAAGCCACTTTTGAAACTTTTTTTAATTTGGAGAAGTTATCTTGATGTTATGGCCTTCGACAAAAAACCACTTTTTGTTGACTTTGAAAATGACCTGTAATGTCTGAGCTCATATTTTTCAAATGGTGAATCCAATGACCATGGGATCAATTGCATTTGAAATATAATTGAATTTCCTTCAAAACAAGCTTTGGTTGGAATTTTTTGAATGAACGAGGAGAGAGTTATGGCCGGTCAAAGTTCAGTTGACTTTTTAGGAGAAAACCCTAATTTTGAAACTTAGGGTTTTGTTGATTTTTGATCTTTTCTTGATGAATTATGATCAACCATTGATCAAATGATGAATCTTTTGACAAAATATGGATGTTGACAAAAAATTTCATTTTTGACTGTCTGTTGACTTTTCGATCAAACTGGTTGTCTGTTGACTGTTTGAGCTGCTGATTGTGCGTCTGAGCGAATTGAAGTTTGAAAATTTGTCTGGTGTTACTTTGAGATATATGGAGGTCTATGAAATCCATTTGAGGTCTCAAAAACTCGTTCTCCTGAAAAAAACAAAAACCCTAGTTAGGGACTGTTCGTGTAGGAGACAGTTAAGCGTACCTGATTTTTGTGCAGTGCTGAGTCTCTGCTGATCATGTGATTATCAGAAGACTTCTAGAACAAAAATCTTAGAATTTTGAAATGCAAAAGATTGATTTGATTGATGGTACAAAACACGGAGAATCGCACTGTCAGCGGGTTTGACTGTCAACTGGCTGTCTGAGCATTAACGTATAAGTTAAAGTGAAAATTCAACAGTTAAAGTTAATTTTTCTTTTTGTTTTTTGTTGTGTTAATGGTGAAAATTTATTTACATGAGTTGTTAGAAAAACACAAACATAATAAATAATCAAAATATACTGTACGCGAACGAAATTACCGATAACAACCTTGAAAAATATTTAATGCACAGAAAAATAAATATTTAACTAGCAGAAAACACACATAATATTATCTTGATAATTAAACTACAGTACGACAGATAGTACGACATGTAATACTGACAGTACAAATATTACATAATATAATGAACAGTACGATAAATAAAATAAACGGTACTTTATTTGAAAGCGAAAGATACGACAAACTTTAAAAATGACGATTAAAAACCCATGCTATAAATAACAACATATAGATGATCGGGAGTGTAAGCAACCCAGGTCCGCGTTTTTCAGGACTATGCAGACAGAAAAAGGACATGATCACTACCAAAACAGTGATGGCCATAAGAAAACACGTATTCATCCACTTTGCCATTTTCGCCGGGGAAGAAGAGAAAATAAATATGAGGTAGAAGTTTGAGAAATGAGTTGAAATTTGATGTGAGAATTTATGGAAAAAATGAGAGGTATTTATAGAGTGAAAAGAAGGATAGAGACGTTGGGAATGAAGTGATTCCGTACAAAAAAGGAAAATTTGAGTGGTAGTAGGATTTGAAAGAAAGTGTATGGTAGGGTTTGAAAAAAAAGAGATGTATAGAATAAAGTTAGGATTTGATTTGAAAGAAAGAGATTTGAAGAGAAAGAAAGAGATTTTGAAAATAATAATATCATAGTACAAAAAATTAGTGGGAAACAAAAAACTAATAATAATTTACTTGTTACCAGTACAGTCTGAACCCCGGACTCTGTGCCTGCAAAATTTAATTTTGTACCAATTGCATCAGTACTATTTACCTGCAAATAAATCTTAAATAAACAGCGTATGTGAAGTGATAAACAGTACTTGGCGTTTGTGTAAGAATAAATTCAACAGCGAACCAAAATACCGTATAAGAAAAATTCTAAAAACTGAGTATTCATAAAATCAGGATATTTGTGAAATAAAAATCCAAGATTATATGAAACTCCCAATTTTTAGACAGAAGTCTGTTGCCTTCTTTTTGAAAAAGATGCGGGCAAATTTTGAGGTATAACAGGTACTCATTTCAGTATAAATATCCCCTCTCCTCCTCTTCCCTCCTAAAAATTGAACCAAACACATTTCAATATAAATATCTCCTCCCTTCCATCAACCTCAAACCAAACACATCCTGAGAGAGAGAGAGAGATAAACTGTAAGAGAAAGAGTCTGGTTGGTGATGTAATGAGTGCATTCCATCAGTAAAACATTCTATAATAAGGAATTTCAGAGGAGTCTGGGTACCCGCGGTTTAATTCTGTTACCCGGTTTGTCCATTATAAACTGTTGGAATTAGACTCTCAAACCTTTGAGTAATTCCTTAGCGTTAAAGATGACAATGAAGAAAATAGGATTAGGGTTTGCGGAAATATTAAAAGAGAAGGAGAAAGTATTTTCTGCAGAGTTTCTCTCTGCCCACAAACTGTGGAAATTCTGTTATTCACTTGCAACTTCTGTGCATACAGGTTAATGACTTGATTACAAATAATGAGGGTTACTCCCTATTTATATATTTAGGTTAGCTTTCTCCCTAAGCCAAAGCCCAAAACTATAAAAGCCCAAAATACCTATTTTGGAACTAAGTCAAATCTAATCTATTTTAAATATAAATCAAATCTATCTAGATTTAAAAACAAACTTATGTGTAACAAACTTGTTACACACTTTGACACACCTTGTGTTCGAGCAACAACCTGCTTTGACACAAGGAATTACAAATTAACACACCACCTAATTCATTGTGTCTAAGCTATTTACATTCATCATAGCTCTTAGTCTTCTGAATATTTCAACCAACACTCCCTTTGTCATGATATCTGCAATATGATTCTCAGTTCTGCAGTGTTCCAAATTCATCTTCCCTTTAGCTACCTGCTCTCGAAGATAGTGGAACATCATTTCAATGTGCTTGCTTCGACCATGTGCTATCGGATTCTTTGCCAGATTAATAGCTGACATGTTGTCAATCTTCATGGTAATTGCTCCATGATCTTTACCTGTTATCTCTTCGACCAAGTTCACCATCCATGTTGCTTGACATGCACAAAGAGAAGCAGCTATGTACTCTGCTTCGCACGATGATAGTCCCACTACAGGTTCTTTTCTCGAACTCCAAGCAATTGGTGCACCACCTAGCATAAACACATAACCAGCTGTGGACTTTCGATCCTCAGCATCACTACACCAACTTGAGTCGGTGTAACCTATTAGTTTGCATTCTTTTCCCTCATCAGCTGCAGGAAACAAAATGCCATAGTCAAGAGTTCCTTTCAGATACCTCAATATCCTTTTTACCGCTGCTAGGTGTGATACCTTTGGCTTTTGCATGAATCTACTTATCATACATACACTGTATGCTAAGTCAGGCCTTGTGTGACAAAGGTATCTCAATGACCCAATAAGTCTTCTGTATTGAGTTGGGTCGACATCCTCTTCATCCGGGTTCTTCGACAGTTGCAATCTTGTTTTAGCAGGTGTCGAAGTCCAATTGCATTCTTCCATCTCAAATCTCTTGAGAATTTCACTTTCATATCTTCTTTGATGCATCATCAAGCCTCTACTACTCTTGTAGAATTCGATGCCAAGGAATTATGAAATTTCGCCCAAATCCGACATTTCGAATTCCTTGCTAGGATCACCTTTGAAACCTTCGATCTCTTTCTTGCAGCTTCCTGTTATTAATAAGTCATCGACATAGAGACATAGTATAAGCAATTCACTCTTGCTTCTTCTTACATATACCCCATGTTCAGTTGTGCACTTCACAAATTCTTTCTCCCTTAGGAAGTTGTCGATCTTCTTATTCCAAGCTCGTGGAGCTTGCTTCAGTCCATACAGGGCTTTATGCAGCCTGTACACTTTTCTCTCTTTTCCATGTTTCACAAACCCAACTGGTTGTGCAACATAGACTTCTTCATCCAAAGGTCCATTCAGGAATGCACATTTAACGTCCATCTGACACATGCGCCAATTGTTCATGTTCGCCAGGCCAACAACCAACCTGATCGTTTCGATCCTGGCAACAGGTGCAAAAACCTCATCGAAGTCAATTCCTTCCTTCTGAAATAATCCTTTTGCCACAAGCCTTGCCTTGTGTCGAGTCACTTCACCTTTGGGATTACACTTCACCTTGTATACCCACTTCACATTAATTGCCTTCTTGCCTTGAGGCAATTCGACAAGTGACCAAGTATTGTTGTCTTCGATGGACTTGAATTCTTCATTCATAGCTTTTACCCACTTCAAATCCTTCAATGCCTCAGTTGCATTGACAGGTTCAACATCTGCATAGAAAGCATAATGTACCAGCTCACCTTCATCATTGACTACATCATCTGATGTAATCACACATTCTTGCAACCTTGCAGGCATGTGTCTTGTTCTCTGAGGTCTGCCTGGGCCTGCATCACCTCTGACTTCTTCTTGTCGAACTTCTTCTCTTTCGACTTCAGTAGCTGGTTCGTCATAAAGAATTCTCACTGAATCCCTCTTGACATTTTCAGTCCAATCCCATTCTTTAAGCTCATCTATGATCACGTCCCTGCTGATCACTACTTTCTTGTTCACTGGGTCGAACAACTTGTATCCTCCAGTTGAATGATATCCTATAAGTATCATTTGTCTCGACTTGTCATCAAGTTTTCTTCTCAACTGATCTGGCACATGTCTATCTGCTATAGATCCAAATACCTTCAGATGGCTCAAGCTAGGCTTCACACCAGACCAACATTCTTCTGGAGTAATTCCTTCTAGCTTCTTCGTCGGACATCTGTTTAGAATGTATGTTGCAGTCGACATTGCTTCTCCCCAAAATTCTTTAGGTAAATGCTTGCCTTTCAACATACTTCTCACCATATTCATGATGGTTCGATTCTTTCTTTCTGCAGTTCCATTCTGCTGTGGAGTGTAGGGTGGCACCACCTCATGCACAATCCCTTCTTTCTCACATAACATGTCGAAGTATTTCGACACACATTCTCCACCACCATCAGTTCTCAAAACCTTGAGCTTTCGACCACTTTGTCTTTCGACCATAGATTTGAACTTGACAAATACCTCGATCACTTCACTTTTCTTCTTGATCAGGTAAGTCCATAGTTTTCGACTGAAATCATCTATGAATGTAACAAAGTATTTGTTACCTCCATTCGAATCCACCTAGATTGGTCCATATACATCGGAGTATATGACATCAAGGATTGCCTTCAACTTGCTTACTGCATCCTTGCTGAAGCTATTCTTGTGCTGATTCGCCTGCACACATTCCTCACATACCTCGTTTGGAATGTCTATTTCTGGAAGTCCTGAAACCATATTCTTTCTTCTCAACTCTCTGATGTCATTGAAGTTGAGATGGCCTAGTCGATAGTGCCATATCCATTCATCTCTGCTAGCTGCAGTTGCAAGGAACTCGTGCTCCATGACATTGAGTTCATTCTTGAAGGTTCTATTTTGTGACATAGGAGGCTTCAAGATTAACCTCCCACTTGCATCGACAACTCTCATCATCTTGTCTTCGATCGAAACCTTGTAGTTCTTTTCGACCAACTGCCCAATGCTGAGTAAGTTACTCTTCATGCCTGGTATGTACAACACATTGGAAATTACTGACCTCTTTCCATCTTTCCTCGTAATCATTACATCACCAATACCTTCAGCTGCTAGAGTATTGTCATTTGCAAATTTCACCATGTTCTTCATTGAGGGTTTTATGTTGACAAACCAATCTTTTCTTCCAGACATATGTGATTAGCATCATCCAAGTACCACTGGTCCTTGAATTTATCTTTGTCTTTTGTTGTGACCATCAACAACATCTCTTCTTCTTCTTGTTTTGCAAGCTTTGCATCACTTTCTTGACTTTTATTCTTTTCTGGACAAGCTGTCGAATAGTGACCATACTTCTGTCAGTTGAAACATTGAATGTGACTCTTGTCAGGCTTTCGACCACCACCTCTTCCTCTACCTGCAGCACCACCTCTTTGGTTGCCTTGGTAAGAGGGCTTTCTCTGATTCGACCAATTTCCTTCTTGCTGATTTCGACCAGTCGAATTGTTGTAGCCACCTCTACCTTTATTTCCAGTCCAGCTTCCTTTGCCTTTCTTTTCGTTTGCTGACTGAGCCTGCAAAGCCACATCGTTCTTCGACTTGCCTGCAGCTCTTTCAGCCATTCTTTGTTCATGAGATTCAAGCGTCCCTTGAAGCTCTTCTTTTGTCAACTTCGACAAGTCCTTCGATTATTCTATGGCTACCACGATGTGATCGAACTTAGGGGCCAAAGACCTCAATATCTTTGAAACAACAGCTTTTGTTGTTAACACTTCTCCACATATCTTGATTTGATTCACTAGTTTCGTAACTCTAGTGAAGAAATCAGTTATGCTTTCGCTATCTTCCATCTGAAGCAGTTCATACGTTCTCTTGTGAGTTTGTAACCTCACCTCTTTCACCTTTTCTGCACCTCCAAAAGATTTTTCAAGAATCTCCCAAGCTTCTTTTGAAGATTCTCTATCACTAACCTTTTCAAAATTGTCTGGACTCAGACATTGATGGATTATAAAGAGAGCTTTATAATCTTTCTTCTTCAATTCTTTATGTGCGGCCTTTTCTTCCTCCTTCGCACCTTCTCCAAGCGGTTCTATCCCTTCTTTTACAAGATCCCAAAGATCTTGACAACAGAATACAACCTTCATCTGCTTGCACCAATTCTCATAATTATCTCCTTTCAGAATTGGTAGTGTTGTTGGAAAATGCCCATTCAGACGATTCATTGCCATCGCCATTCGTCTTGCCTTGAATCGATTAACCAGAGCTCTAGATACCAGATGTTTGAATTAGACTCTCAAACCTTTGGTAATTCCTTATCGTTAAAGATGACAATGAAGAAAATAGGATTAGGGTTTGCGGAAATATTAAAAGAGAAGGAGAAAGTATTTTCTACAGAGTTTCTCTCTGCCGACAAACTGTGGAAATTCTGTTATTCACTTACAACTGCAACTTCTGTGAATACAGGTTAATGACTTGATTACAAATAATGAGGGTTACTCCCTATTTATAGATTTAGGTTAGCTTTCTCCCTAAGCCAAAACCCAAAACTATAAAAGCCCAAAATACCTATTTTGGAACTAAATCAAATCTAATATATTTTAAATCTAAATCAAATCTATCTAGATTTAAAAACAAACTTATGTGTAACAAACTTGTTACACACTTCGACACACCTTGTGTTCGAGCAACAACCTGCTTCGACACAAGGAATTACAAATTAACATAAACCACCTTAAACCAGCTCTTTCAACCGCTGAACCCATTAAATCATTTGAACCTGCTCATTTCCTTTTATTTTTTCTGGTTTGGATCGGGTTTGCGGGTCTTGTCCACCCCTAACTATATCTATTGAAAAAGTTTTTTAAAAAAAATTTACATCCCGAATAACTTAGTATTAAGTTATTTAGTGACTACAATAAAGATGATTTTAAACAACAGTGAAAAGCGATGGCCTAAAGTTAAAAAATCATTGTTTGTTTTCTTGAAATCTTTCAACAAATTATCCGATCCGTATTATATTTGAAAAAAAATTGCATTTCAAATAACTTATAAATAAATTGTTCATTGATTACGGCAAAAATGAGTTCAGGCAACCGTTTAAACGTAGCCTAAAGTAAAGAAAATTGTTTCCATTAGTCACCTTGCTTACCAATTTAATTTTTGGAACGTTTGGTGATTTGAACGGTTGTCCGTTCACTTTTGACAATATTTTCAAAACATTGTCTAATATAATAAAACCTATCAAAAAACTTATAACAAGTTATCTAATAAATAAAAATTTGATAAAAAATTATAATATCAAAATTTTATAACAAATTATCCGATGACTAAAAATTTGATAAAAAATTATAATACCAAATTTACAACAAATTATCCGGTGAACAAAAATTTGGTAAGAATTCTTTAAGCGACATTCTCAGGTGAAGGAATATACAATTTTCTGATTTCAAAAATAATTTAATAAATAAATAAATAAAGTATAATTAAATATTTTGAAAAATGTAGGGTAGGGGGATAATTTTGAAAAACTTACTGAAAAATTTTCAATAATTAAATTTATCTTTTGGTACACTAAAAAATTGATATTATTTAAGTACAGCTAACATCTCATATCTCATGTACCTAATTTGAACACACTCACATTTCAAAACACTTATATTTATTAGTTAAAATAAACATGAATTTTAATCTATAAAAAAATATGTTGAAAAATGTGTGTTTCTACTGGTATTATTCATCTAATTTTTCACAATTTAAAATTGTTGGGTGAGTAACCGGTTCTCTTCCTCCTCCAACCTTGCAAGCCATTTGATTCCAAGATCACATCCTGCTTTTGCAGCTATTTGAAATTTTTCTTTTACCATCTCTACTGGATCAATACCAATATTTTCTTTGCTCTTTCCTCGTTTTTGACCAACCGGACCTCTCTTCAAACTGAATTTTATTATTGGTTCTGGAATTTTAACACCTGACCCACAATATCTTTCTGTTATTACTATCATACACTCAAAACAGAACATCCATCAAACCTTATACAGTCAGAAAACATAAAAATGCAGTGAAGCAAGCTATCTAAAAACAACAGAGATTGTTTGTTTTAAGGCTTATTTGTATTAATGTGTCTAGTAATCTTGTTTCCCGATTATAATTCTCAAACTGTAGTTTGAGTTTTATATAAAATGATGAGAGGAATAATAAGAGCTTGAATATTATTGTTAAAATAATATTAACCTGATAATAGCTTGATACAGAGACAAAACAGTAATTTCGATTTATGTTGCCACCTATAAGCGAGTTCGTGCCGGAAGAAAATCTCATGGTATGGGTAGATCTGGATTCTGACTACCTCATATCCAGAAAAGAAATCTTGTGTAGAAATGCTCAATTTCAACCAATTTTACATGGTACTGGTAGGCATTATAAATAGAGAGCTAAACTTTTATAGTTTCTGTGGAAAAATGCCCACATAAATGCTGAAGAATGTGCAACAGAAATACTGATTATTGAGGCATTACTTTGTTTCCTAGAATGAGATTTGGTAATTGTATTACCTTCTGATAGGAACTTGGACAGTGGGCCTGATGCATTTATTGATGTGGGTCTTATTACCAAAGAAGCCTATGACTCGAAAGGTTTATTCTAGAAGAAAGGTGGGGCAGGAGAGAGAAAAGGAGAGGCTAGTGAGGGAGGCGGAAGTAGGAACGACGTGATCCGGTAAGTCATGGGGATAAGACCAGTTTTCCCTATTAATAGGAAAAGCGGTTATTGTATGAACCGTAATGGTGTCTGTTACTTCCTGTCATACATGGCTTGACACGCGTTCCTGTCAACAAGTGACATAGTGTAAGTAAGTCGGATTGGGCCAGACGATCCGCATTCTAGAGGCGCTGGGCTAGACGATCCGCGTTCTTGAGGCGCTGGGCAAGGTTGTGTCACCATGTGGAGCCGCTCTCATTAGCCCCGCACCCTCTCATGGCCTCTTTGGGCCAGGTGTTACTTGGGCCACTCTCTTCTGGACCCCAACCAAAGTTATCCCAATTCAAATACTTTGTTGAGAGTCGCACCAAACATCAAATCTAAACTTCAGACAAAACACCACACTTAATTCAAATGACATTAACTTTCAGTAAACCAGTATAAGTTTTGAAAGAAAAGTTGGACTAGACATGCAACATTGACAATATTTTAACTTCCAGGAATCAGCGCATAAGTAATCAATGAAACCCTATTATACTCCAGCCCATGCCAAAACTTTGTCAGGTGATTTAACGTATGCACTTAAAGAGGAAGTGCAAACTAGATTTCATAATAGTATAACGAAATGATATATAATGTGTTAGGGACCAAATTTGTATGTGTAAGCCCAATTGGCTTAGGCCCATTTGGAGTAATCAAAAGTAGCAAATTAGAGGGGATAGTTAGTTTACATGAGAGAGAAAGGGTGGAGTGGGTTATAAAGAGGGCGGAAAGGAAGAGTGAAGGTATCTGGGAGAAATCACTTCTTAACAGCGAATATTGTTTTAGTTAGTTAAACTCACCACACATGAAAAAAAAAATGAACTCTGAAAAAATGTCGAAAATCTAACACTACATGCATTGTTTAGAAAATGATTTGTTTAACTTTGATTAATTGATATATTACCTTCTCTGATGCCCTATGGAAACACCACAATGCCGAGGCAATATCTTTCTTAACACAGTCGCCAGTCAAATATACAACACCGAAAAGGTAAAGAGCATCTGGATGCAACTAGAACATAACACACACCAATAAGGGTTTTGTCATACATTCTGAAATCATGGCAAGATCCAACTTTCATAGAGTAACATACCTGGTCCACAGCTTTCTCCAAATAATAGAAAGCTTGTTGATCTGAATGGACATCATCATTCTGTCTCCGAAAAACATATATATTTAAAAACATCTCATTTAAAAATATCCAACAAAAATCCAGGACTTTTGTTTTTCAAAAAGTATCCACTTATAAAACATGAAGAGAAAAGAAAAAACTCTAGAAATGTAGAAGAAGATTACATATTTAGAAGTAAGTACTCTACTCAAGTTCATCTTAGAAGTCAAACGTATAATTGTACAAATGTAATCAAGCAAGAAAAAAACAAAGAAACACTACTAATTCACCGTTAAGAACACAAAATATCCCAAAAAACCGTTTTGTATGCACATCAGCCCATTATTGTCCTCCCCAAGGTCATAGACCTCATTTGTCAACCACAACACTATAAAATACAACCTAAATCTACAATAAATAAATCACAATAGTAATGGATAGACGTCGTGTCATGTGTGATGAGGCAAAAAGAATTATTCAAGTAATTGACTGAAATTCATGATTCAAGTCACTGACTCAAAATCTTCAAAATATAAGGTGTAGAGTAGCCTCACCTCTACTCTTAAATGACAACCCAATGCATATTGTGCATCAGCATAGCTTCGGCTTAATATTGGAAACTATAGGGGGTATGTTTAATATTTTGACATATTTCAAGAGAGGTCAGGATAATTTGCCCTCACAAAAATAAGGAATGATAATAAACGATAGATATGTTCTTGGCATAGTAAATACGCATTTCTTTGATGGAAAATAGGTAGAGCATGAAGAAACAAGACATAATGGAGGATAAAAGCTGACTCACACGACCTTATTTGCTCCAGGAACATGGTATTTCATATGCAATCTGGACAGCCAATACCTAGCATGAGTATTGGTGTTATCCACCTCCAAAGCAAGCTCGAAATTCTCCTTTGCTGTCTATTTACGAATCCCAAATAAGCAAGGGTCTATTTATTGTTCTCTCGTATAAAATCTTAAAATAAAGAAGCAAATTGTGGCAATAGGTTAAGAAAGCAGTGATTACATTAAGAAGAGGGATGAGACGCCTATCGTTAAGCTCACAATAGTCAATGACTCTATCAACCTCCTTCAAAGCATTCCAGCCTTTGGCAATGAACTCCATGGCTTTCTTGTTCCTGCTATGCAATCCTCTCTGCATATAATTTCCACTTTTGATAAGCAAATATGTTGAAACACAATATGGTGTTTAACTGTAAAAGCATAATAACATGCCTGTTGAGTGAATTGGAGACAAGAAAAAGCGGAGGGCTTCAGGACGAGCTTGACCAATAATGCCCTAGGCAGCATCTTCTTAAAAACAATGTGATATCAACTGAGATTTCCTGTAACATAGAAACAACAAAAAACAGAAATCCACTAATACAGTTTAAACTTTGAAGCACCCTGCACTAAGCAACTTGGAGCAGAGATTTAAAAGAACACAAAGCATTATAGTGGTGGTGGAACTAGAAAGTTTGAATACTCAACAATAACAAATCAGTTAAATTAGAAGTAGAAAAGTACCAAACTCATAAATAACTGTGTTTGAAACCCTAGTTAGGAAAACCTAAAACTGCACAACTATAAAACTAAACCTTGATCGGTGATAGTAGTTATGGTGGTGGTGGTGGTGGTGGTGATGGTGGTGATGGTGGTGCTGAAGACGGCCGGGAGTTCTTACTCCACATGATTCATCACCATTAATTCTTTTTAAAATAATGGTGTCCGGGGTTTCTATATAAAAAAATATTATTTTTCTGATTCTCAAAAATTGCATAACTATAAAACTAAAATAAAAATAAGAATCTTAAAGTGAATGATAGATTCTCAAAAATATGAATGCTTTGTTTTTCTGATTAGTGAGTAATGGTGACCGGTGATAGTACTTATGGTGGTGCCGTGGTGGTGTTGGTCGCGATGGTGGTGGTGGTGACCGCGGCTAGGGCTTTTAGAGGGTTCTAATCCGGTTTTAAACCGGTTCAAACCGGTTTAACTAAAACCAGATTACAAATAATTTAATTTAATTTTAATACTAGTATTTTATGAAATTGGCAATAATATCAACAAAAAAAAACCAATTTGTCGCTTATAAAAAAAAATTGTAGCATCAATACAATTATTCTAATTATTATCTTTAATTATTATTTTTATAAGTCGCTTATAAAAAAGAATTTATAGTAGGTTATAAGTCAGGCTCAGACCTTATAAATTTATTATCGGCGAAAGTCAGACTTTATAAAACTTAATCTAACCTAGCTTATTCTCACCCTGAATAAGAGTAATATCACCAACAACAAAGAATATACTACCACCAATTAAAACACCAATTAAAGTTTTTGTAATGTTCAGGATTTAAACCTGGTTTCAAGTGATTGTGAGGCCAATTAAAGTTTTTGTAATGTTCAGGATTCAAACCTGGTTTCAAGTGATTGTGAGGCGAATATGCTATCAACCTAACTACATATTTGCTTTGATTATAATTACTTTAAACTTAACTAATATAAAAAATAATAGCTGAACTATTAAAAATGATACTCAGAACCTATAATTTCTTAACGTTAAATTTTTTTAACTATATTAAAATTTTAACTTTTTTATAAACTAACATTTTAAACTAACTATTTTTTATAAACTTACATCAACGTTTATTAACATTTTAATGTTTTTTATAAACTAATATTTTAAAATATATATATATATATATATATATATATATATATATATATATATATATATATATATATATATATATATATATATATATATATATATATATATATATATATATAACATTTATCTAGTTAATAAAAACATTTATAATATAATAAAATAAAAATGTTAATAATTATAAAAACATTAATAATTATAAAAACGTTAATAAAATAAAAAAAAAGTTAATAAAAATGATAATAAAAATGGTTTATAAATTTTTTAACATTTTAAACATTTTATAAATATTATATTTTTAACATTTTACAAATATTTATATTTATAAATAGAGTGAAGACTCATTTTGGTCCCTCACAAAAATCACACAACCCAAATTAGTCCCTCACAAAAAAAAAGAACTTGATTTAATCCCTTACAAAATTTAACCGGACCATATTAGTCCTTCTGTTAATATTTTTTATCAAATTGGTTATTTATATTTTTAAACCGTATAAAATTGGTTTTTTATATTTTTAAACCGTGACTGGTCTGCCACGTTGGCTTTTATTTTTTATTTTCATTTTTTAAATACTAAATTAATTTTTAATTGTAATGTCATTTTTAAACAATTCTGATTTAATAATATCAAGGCAAAATTGTTTTTATAAGGAATTGAACCCAATACTATTAAACAATATCTTAAGTCTTTACCACTAGGCCAATATGCATTCATACAAAATAATTTCCAAGATTTTTATTAATATTAAATTATTATGAATTTAAAACAAAAATTATAAAATTTATATCAATGGGGTTTTGATCCTCTTTGATTTACTAATTTCAATAATACACCAATTTAAAAATAAAATTTATTAAATATAAAACCTCAATATATTTAATCAATTAGAAATAAATTAAATTATATGTAATTAAAATTAAATATCACACAAATAAATATTTACTCACTTAAAATTAATTCAAATCAAATAATAAATAATTTAATAGTAATTCAACTAATTATTAAAATATTTAATAAATTTAAATTAAATAATCAATTAATTTTTAAAATTATTTAGTTAATACAAACTAAACAGTAATCAATTAATTTAATAGTAATTCAATTAAATATTTATTTATTTATTTTTATTTGATTAATTTTATTTAGGATTTATATTTTATTAATTTTATTTTAAAATTTTGTATTATTTAAAATTAGTAAATACTTATTTTTTTGTTATTTGAAATAAGTAAATATTTATTTGAATTATTAACTTAAGTATTCATTATTAATAATATTAACAATATAAATTGACTTGTCTAGTTGTAAAGTGACTATCATTTAATTTGAACGGATTTGAATTTGAGACCCCGTTGGTACAAATTTTAACTTTTTTGTTTTAAATTATATATTATTTAATATTTCTAAAAATTATAAGAATTATTTGTCATGAATATACATTGGAGTAGTGGTAAGGACATAAAGTATTGGTTAAAGGTCATAGGTTCAATTCCATATAAAAAATAATCTTGGCTTGTTTGATATTATTAATTCAGAATTGTTTAAAAATGAAATTATAATTAAATAATTTTGGTTTGTTTGATATTATTAATTTAGAATTGTTTAAAAATGAAATTATAATTAAAAATTAATTTAGTATTTAAAAAATGAAAAATAAAAAATAAAAGTCAACGTGGCAGTCCAGTCACGATTTAAAAGTATGAAAAAAACCGATTTGGTAAAAATATTAACATAAGGACTAATATGGTTCGGTTAAATTTTGTAAGGGATTAAATCGAGTCCTTATTTTTGTGAGGGACTAATTTGGGTTGTGTGATATTTGTGAGGGACCCAAATGGATCTTCACTCTTATAAATATTAACGAGTAACATTTTACAAATATTAACGTTTAACATTTTACAAATATTAATATTATTTTTACGTTTAAATTATTGCCCAGTTTTTTTATAATATATACAATTTTGAAAAACAATAAAAATATATATTGTTACAAAAATTATTGCCCAGTTTTTTTAAAAATGTTCTATAAATTTTTTAATATTTTATAAATATTAACTTTTTAACGTTTTACAAATATTAACATTTAACATTTTACAAATATTAATGTTATTTTAACGTTTAAATTATTGCCTAGTTTTTTTATAATATATAAATTTGAAAAACAACAAATATATATATATATATATATATATATATATATATATATATATATATATATATATATATATAAACGTTTTATATATAATTTATTATTATATTAATGTTAAAATTAATAAAATGTTAGTATGTATATACTGCAAGTATATATTGTTAGTATTAACGTGGTTAATATAAGTTGAGTTTGAAACAATAAAAATCAACACAAAGAAGTAGTATAGTTGGCGCCAACGTGTGAAATACCCCCAGACATGGTTATTGGGGTAATTTTTTTGAAATATGGGTTAGTTATGTATATTTTTTTAAGACTTAGGTTATTAAAAAAATTCTTAAATTTGTAGGAGGTTTGAAGAATTAACTCATATAAGTTGACATTTTCACATAGATTAAGAAAATGTGATAAATGAAAGAGAGAGAGTGATAATTTTACCGAATTATCCTTATTTATAATGAGTGTATTCTTATTATCATTAATTCAATGTGAGAGAAATATAAATTAAGAGTATTAATTAAATGATACAATTGGAAGATAAAAATTAAAATTGCATTGGTAACTAAAAATGACACTTATTTTATGACAAATAATTTTTACAAATGTGACATTTATTTTGGGACAAATGAAGTAATTATTATAAGCTAATATGCTAATATCTTAATATATGGTGTTAAGGGAGACATAAAAAAAAAATTGTTATGAAATTCACTAAATTAATATAGAGATGAATGATACATGAAGGAGAGAAAGAGAAGAGAGAAAGCAATATTGTATTATCTTCCTCCAAAAGTACCATTTACATTGCAATATTATCCATATTTATAGTACATGACCAATAACAACCATTAACTCAAGGAATACACAAAGGTTAGGAACTTAAAGTATAGGAGTTAAGGAATATAGAAAGATTGGGAAAAATGAACATCCACATCTATTTACTATTATTCATAAC
This sequence comes from Vicia villosa, assembly GCF_029867415.1. Classification (NCBI taxonomy): domain Eukaryota; kingdom Viridiplantae; phylum Streptophyta; class Magnoliopsida; order Fabales; family Fabaceae; genus Vicia; species Vicia villosa. The sequence goes on from NW_026705034.1 coordinate 90,249, forward strand.
ACTCCCCCTATGATGTTCTTTGAGGATATGACTCGTTAAAACCTTACTAGAGAAAACCCAGTGGAAAAAATTCTAGTGAAGGAAAAAGAGTACAATAACCTTTAAATGTGAATTGCCTCGTTAAAAACCTTACCAGGAAAACCCAGTGGGACAAAACATGGTGAAGGGAAAAAGAGTGCAAAATATATGTATTTCTCCCCCTCATGCAGACATTTACATGTGAGACGATATTATTTGTAGTAATTGCTTAAAATTTCTTCTTGTAAGTGACTTCATGGAGTGCTAATAGTTATGCAGGATTTGATGAAATTGTTGCCATGAGTTGTTTCATAGATCTCCATGAAATGGTTGTACCATCACATGTAAACAAATAACCTCTTTCTGATCTACCATTGTGAGAATCTGACAAGTAACCAACATCTTTAAGATAACGAAGTATATGTTTGACCGCTTTCCAATTTCTTCGTGTAGGTGAATAATTCTATCTTACTTATAGATTGACGGCAAATGATATATCATGATGTGTATAATTAGCAAGGTGCATTAGTACTCCAATTGCACTGAGATATGGTACTTCAGGACCAAGCAATTTTCATCATTTTCTGGAGGCCTAAAAAGATCTTTCTCCACATCTAATGATCTAACATGATGTGTATAATTAGCAAGGTACATTAGTACTCCAATTGCACTGAGATATGGTACTTCAGGACCAAGCAATTTTCATCATTTTCTCGAGGCCTAAAAAGATCTTTCTCCACATCTAATGATCTAACATTTTCATCTAAAGATCTTTGTCCATATAGAATCATTTCAACACTTTTCTATATAGCCTTCTTGATGTACACATATTCTTTTGTCCACATGCTCAATTTGCAAACCTAGACATATTTTATCTTTTCTAAGTCCTTCATCTCAAACTCTTTATTTAAGCAATTTATTGCTTTTGGAAGCTCTTCAGGAGTTCCAATAATACTTATGTCATCCACATAGACGACTAATATTGCAAATACTTTTCCATATCATTTTATGAAAATACAAGGACAAATTGAGTTATTTGTATATTCATCCTTTTGTAAATATTCACTGTGGTGATTATACCACATGCATCCAGATTGTTTCAACCCATAGAGAAACTTGTTCAATTTGATGGAGTAGTTTTCTCGAGATCCAAAATTACGTGCCTCTGGTATATTGAACCCTTCAGGGAGTTTCATGTAAATGTCACTAGTAAGTGAACCATATAAATCAGATATTATTACATCCATCATGTTCAAATTAAGCCCTTCATGTGTTACAAGGCTAATTAATTATCAAAAATTAGGTCTTTGTGAAAATCATTGAATATGTTTTATCAAAATCAATCTTAGGTATTTGTGAAAATCATTGAGCAATAAATCAAACTTTATATCATTCTTATTTTTCTTTTTCACAAAAACACATTTATATCCAATTAGTTTCACACCATGAGGTGTTCGAACTACAGGTCCAAAAGTGAGTCACTTGTAAAGTGAGTTTAATTCTTATTCAAATGAATATATTTATTTTGGTCAATTCTCACTTAGTCTTTAATCTTTAATAGACTATGACTCATGATCCTCATTATCATTGATCACTTTTAGCGTTATATTGTATACAAAGACATTGTCAATATTGACTTTATTTAGTTATCTCAATTTCGGTTCCATTCCATTTCATCCATGTCATAATTTATCGAGATCTCTTTATTTCATATTTCAAGTACTTGATTTGTTCTTCTGGAACTGAAAATTAAATTAGATCAAAGTGCTCTTAGCATTTTCATATCCTCACTTGGGTCATCTTTAGTTTCTTTTCTTAGTAGAGGACTTTTAACATTGGAAACCGACTTTCATATCACGCTTCTGGCGCAGCTACAACTCATTTGCAATATTATATTATCCAATAGAAGAATCCACTTTGAGTGGAGTATTACCAGCTGATAATTTATTTCATAAACTTTGCAAATGAATAATATTTTGAACTTTTGGTTCATATTGATCTGTACGAGGATCAAGGCAACAATTTATTTTAACTTGTTCATTTGAACTTCTTGTTCATGATTCAGCTGTTCATTTCCCTCCCCCTAATATTGGGAAAATTAATTTATCAAGTGATAATCAGCCTACTGAGTTGCAATCAAGTATTTGATTATTTTCTCAAATTATATCCTCAAAATTGAGAGTCATATTAACTATATTTTTCCAATATTCTTTCAAGACTCATCTTAATGTATTATATTGGAGCAATTGGAATATACACAACACATCCAAATATTCACCAAGATGAGAAATATTAGAATAAATTAGGGAGGACTAATATATAGTATCTTGTTGGCTTAATGCGAATAAATATCTTAATATCATAGTTTGGGTGTTTCAAATATATTATTTAGAATTGATGATCTTATAAGTATCAACCATATAATTAACTTTAGACGTCTAAAGAATGGATCTTCGGGTCCATTTTCTTTTTATGAACATGTATTACATGATATTCAATATCAATTTTAATAATATATGTAATACTTATACAATAATTTCTAAAAAATCCAGAAAACAAGATCTTAGTCTAATTAGTTGAGAAAATAATTTCACAAACTTCTGGTTGCGAGTAGAGACATATGCATGATATTTTAGTCGATGCAACAATTAATGTCATAAAAACGCAATTTCTCAAATTTTTATTTTCTTTTAGAAACACACAAAAATTGACTGGATTGAAGAAACTTCTGGTTCTTCAATACAAATTATTCACATCATATTATATCTGAGATGACCCAACCGGTTTTACCAACGCCACATTTAAGTGTAATTTGTAAACTACTGGTTTACAATGACATGTGCTTCAATTGTACTAATATAGGTGTAGTATAAACCCGAGAAAAAAGACGGTAGCTTTTCTATTACACATTTTATGTCCAAATTGTGTTGTGTAATACAAAGATATTCAATACCTCCAATATAATTCAAAACCAATATAATAGTATCTCATTATTAAACACTTTAATCAACCACATTCATATGAACATATTATCATATAATTATCAAACAATTACCCCTTATAAAATTAACATATTTAATCATACAATATTATATCACTAAAATTATATTATCATATAATTAATTTGATTTACTATCCTTCAGGGATGCTTGATAAGTTCTTCAAGAACAATATAAATAATTTGTTATAAATAATAATCTAAAAAATAAATAAAATATATAATCATCCTTCTGGGATGCGTTAAAATTATTTGTGTCATTTTTCTGGAATGACAATCTTTTAATGAACATATTACAAATTATAAATTTTTAGATCGATACAACAACAAAAATTTATGAAATCTTTCAGGGATATTTTAATATTACTCTTGCAATATTTTTGGGATGCATGAAGATCATCCTCAAAATCATCCTTCTGGGATACTTCAATATTATTAATTCAATCATTTTAGAATTCGATAATATTATTGAAGCAATCATTTTGGTAATTTTTAACATAATTGATACAATCCTTCTAGGATTCAACAATATTATAGATGTGGCCTTTTAAAGGTGATTGAACATTGAATTCTTCTAGAATTCATCAATTATTATAAACACAATAATCGATTAAACTCAACCTTTGAACAATAATTTGGAGATAGTTTAATATTAATCTTTAGTTCTACAAATATCACATCACTAACTATTTCCATAAACAACGGTCAAGAAAAATTATTCTTTGTGCAATCCTTCAAGGATGTGTTATTAGTGTAGATGCAATCCTTCTGGGATTCATTAATATCATGATGAAATTATTCTAATATTATAGATACAATATTTTAAGGTGTGAGGAATCCTTATTTTAAAACTTTAACTCTTCGGGAATTATATATCACAAATAAAAAGTTTTTTTTTTGTGTGTAGTTCTTCAGGAACTCAATGACAATCACCATTTTTTTATAGTTCTTCAGGAACTCAATCACATTTTGTAGTTCTTCAGGAATTATATATCAAACTCAATATTATCCTTCTAGGATATTTGACATGTTCTTCAAGAACTATATAACAAACTTAATACTATCTCTAATGGATATTTGTTAACTTCTTCAGGAACTATATAACAAACACGTTGTGTAATCCTTTAGAGATTATTGATAATCTAATAAGATATAATATCAAAATTCAACATGGATAATGAGAAAGAAAAATAATAAAATAATAAACTAATATTACCTCTAACAATTAGGGCTTCAAATTTTTTTTTTCAAGTTTGGTAGAGCTTCGTGCTGATAACGTGTTATGAAATTCACTAAATCAATATAGAGATGAATGATACATGAAGGAGAGAAAGAGAAGAGAGAAAACAATATTGTATTATCTTCTTTCAAAAGTACCATTTACATTGCAATATTATCCATATTTATAGTACATGACCAATAACAACCATTAACTCAAGGAATACACAAATGTTAGGAACTTTAATTATAGGAGTTAAGGAATATAGAAAGATTGGGGAAAATGAACATCCATATCTATTTACTATTATTCATAACAAAAATCACAAACTATAATTTGTATTAATGTATTGTATAAATTATTGGTGGACCAAAACAATAGGTAAAATAAAAATTGATTTGGGGGACCACATTTGATTTTATTCAATAGACAATGATAAAAAAAATTGATTTGGTGGGCCAATTATCAATATCATACAATAGTCGAATATTGTAGAATACAAAAAGTCTAATGTTTTATTACGCCGGTATTTTTTTTTTCATATTTCAGGTATTCAATTATAAAATGGTTATGAAAAAAATGAATTGGAAAGAAAGAGGAAATATATATATATATATATATATATATATATATATATATATATATATATATATATATATATATATATATATATATATATATATAATAAGTAGAGGGTGGAACCCACCACTCCTCCACCAGAGACACCTGCCTCTAGTGGGTCGCCATTTGTAATTCTTTCCTCAGAACGCCTGACACTCACGCAACACTTCGTCTTCTTCGTTCCGATCTTCATTCTGGTGTGCACGGAAAGAGATTTTCAAGGAAACAAAGTTGAATTCCAGCTCCCCTAAATCCCATGTTATTATGGTTATAAAGCTACAATATAAATAGAAGGAGAGGAATCACTTTGAGCGTCAAAGTTTTTTAGTTATGATTTAAGCATAAAAATTACTCTGTAAAAGTGCCTAATTGTCCGCATTGGGCAATCGGTACACCATCATTATCGAATTTAGAATACTGTTGTATTTGGATCAAGCTTCTAATTTAATCTTGCTGTTATTTTCGATTCCGAAGTTTTCCTTTCAATTTATTTCGTTTAATTTACCGCACCGCATTATTCTTTGGTAAGTTTTCGTTTACCTTTAATTTTCCGTATTTAATTGTTTAAGTTTTTAATTTCGTAAACCTTATTGTGTTTATGCCTATGATTTACAACTTTAATAGCATGTTTATGTTTAAAACTATGTTCGGATAAATCATTTGATACCAGTATGTGATAATCATCGTCCGGATGGGATTCAGGAATAATTGGCGTTAACTTCTTGTTAGCTAGAGATTTTGACAACCAAAACAAAGTTTTTTAGATGATATGTTTCAAAGAGAAAATAAGAAATGATCTTGCAAAGCTATTTCTCAAAGTTTCTTCGTATAAGAGCTTCTCTCTTTGCGTCGAGTTGAAGCTTCTACTAAAAAGTCTTCGAAGTATTAAAAATAAAGATTGAAGATAATGCAAAATATTTTGAAAGATGTATACATTTCGATGAAGTCACGTTGATTACGTTCCAAAAGCTTCAAGCGGGTATATTTGAATTTTGAAGTAATTAGTTTTAGCCAACGGAACACGTGGAAGCAACGTGACATTTCGTTAGGAAAAGATCGTTAGGGTTGAATTAGTGTAAATAGGAGTCTTTATGTTAGGATTCGATGTTTTCATTTTGTACAAAAATTACTCAACATTGTGGTGGTCGTTTTCTTTACCTCCCCGTTTCACTTGGGAGGACGGCACGCTAGACCCTTCACGCGAAATTTGGAAGGAGAATGCGCCCGTGGCGGGATGAATTTTGTTTCAGTTCTTCCTACGATATCACACGAACTTTCTTATTTGTCCTACGAATAGGAAAGGGAAAAAAAGATCTCAACTAAACCCTAAGAGTTTGCTAAGTGTGGGGATTTCACCTAGACTAGAAATTCTGGAGTCCGGGGGGTCGGTTATACATAGGGAAGTGTTTAAACACCCTACATATCTGTAGTACTCTACAGGAACCTTCTCTGTGTCATTGTGTTTGTGCTGCTAATGATTATTGGGAAAGTTTCTCCTTTGTGTTAGGAGAAGGAATTGAATTGATTAAAGAAAGACAGACAGACAGACAAACTGACTATTTTTTGGTATTTTATTAGCTCGCTGAGATTCCTTGTGAACCTCATGCCTACATATCCCTAGTGGAAGTCAGAGCTTAATGTAGTTCGGGGAACTAACTAGGGAAATTAATTATTTTTGGTGCCTTGCTTGAAGCTCAAGGTTGAAGCTTTGAATTAAATCTCTGTTTACAGTAAAGAGGCATGAAATCATCTTTACAGAGAGGTATTTGTACTATTCTACCACAAACATTTTGAAAGAGTGACAGAATAACTGGATTCATTTCATTCAAGAGGGGGACCTTACTTGTGTGTTTGCAAGTATGCCAGTCAGATGCCTCTTAAATGAAAGAAAGATGCTCGTCCAAATTAGGGAAAGTGTACAAGTCTGGGGATGTGCCAGAGCATGTCTTTCATAGTCCTAAATGGGAGACTTTGATTGAAATTGAGATTGAAATGTTGAAATGTTTGAATGTGGTAGAATAGTAAAAATATCTCTCTATAGAGATAAGCTATGTCTATCTACTGTATAAAAGATTTGACTTTAGCTGGCTTGTATGAGGCCCAAGCTTGAGGCTTTTTGATTGATTGATTATGATTATTGACTCTGGGAGATGACTCCACTGGGGATTAATTACAGGGTATTTTTGTGTTTTGTACAAAGCCCAGAATTGAGGCTGACTCTAGTTGGAGAGTGTTTATTTGATGGATTTTATTTGGTGTTCTGTACAAAGCCCAGAATTGAGGCTGACTCTACTTAGGGAGACTATATTTGTGTGCCTTGTACAAGGCCCAAGGTTGTGGCTGACTGCTGAAGATAACTGAATTTTTGAGACTATGAATGACTCTATTTTGTGTGCCTTGTACAAAGCCCAAGGTTATGGCTGACTCTAGCTAGGGAAAACATTATTTTCTGCCTTGTACAAAGCCCAAGGTTGTGGCTACTGAATGATGAAGAACTCACCGGGGAGACTCTATTATCTGCCTTGTACAATGCCCAAGGTTGAGGCTGACTCTTGACAGGGGAGTTTTATTGTTTAGTGCCTTGTATGAAGCCCAAGGTTGAGGCTAACTGTTTTTGTTGGTTTTGACTCTATTGAGGAGATTTTATTTATTAAAAGACTGTTTTTTGATGGAAGCTAACCCTTTCCAGGGGTTTTGACTCAGGTGGTGAATTTGTCTGTTAAAAGACTGACTTTATCATGTTTTTGGAGGCTGACCCTTTCCAGGGGTTTTGACTCTTTTGGGGAAATTATCTCCTAAGAGAATGAATCTTTGGTTTTGAAAGACTGATGTTGTTGAAATGAAAGAATGATGTTGGAAGCTAACCCTTTCCAGGGGTTTTATTGAAAATGAAGGAATGATTTTGGAGGCTAACCCTTTCCAGGGATTTTTATTGAAATAAATGGCAGAAAGATTATCTAGTGGAGACTTCTTGTTTAAAGCCCAAGATGAAGGCTGACACATGCTGAGGATGATCAAACATGGATCCTAGACTCTGCTAAGGAAAATTGATGAAGATAAGGGTGACAGAGACTGTCCATGTCTCTCATTCCAAAAGGTGTACTCAATATGAAATTGAGATAAACTTAGCTTTTTTAAAGTCTGGTTTAAATTGGAAGAAACTCACCAGGGTAGGCTAAAAGGTGACTAAAGACCTGTTCCTATGTTTATAAGAAACCTGATGGGTCCTTGTATACAAGCTCAAGAGGAAGCTGGAAATGGTTTTAAGAAGCCTGTGGGTCCTTGTACAAAGCCCAAGAGGAGGCTAATCGAGGGTCCTTGTTATAGCACAAGAGAAAGCTATGTAGTTTTGAACTTATTTTGGCTCTAAGCAAATGGGTAAGAGGTTTCACCGGGAATAATTCCTCTTTGGGTGGATGTGTCCTATATTTTGAATTCTAAGGTTTTTTGCCAAGATGTTTCACCGGGAATAATTCATCTTGGGGGTTTGAACTACAGATCTCTATTTAGGAAAGAGCCTTCACCGGGAAGACATTCTCAATCCTAGGCCATATTCCTATAATATATATATATATATAGTTTAACTGTCCTAAGGTTTATACTCAAACGTAGTTCTAAACTAATGTATATGCACAGTTTATATTTGACAGTAATTTAAATAAAGACTGTAAATTGAAAGCTTGTAAAGCCTAACCTGGATGGAGTGGAGGCCTTTGAAGAAGTATGTACAGAGCCTCAACAGTATTTTTGTTGTTTTGTTGATAACAATTGAATATTTATTATAAACAGTTAAGGGTTTTTGAAAACAGAAGAAGTGAAGATGGACAAAGGTCACATAGGTATCTGAAGAGTTTCACCGGGAATAATGCCCTTCAAATACCAGAAGAATATTTTGAAAACAGAAAGAAGATTTTGAAAATACAGTTTTTGAAAACAAGCTAAGAAGAGAAGGTGTTTGGGACTTACACTCTATTAGAGGCCCAGTACTTTACAGTACTGGTTACAAAAGCAGTTTTGAAAATGATTTGAAATGATATAAGGTTTTGTTGTTTGAAAACCTTAATCATTTGATTTAAACGGAGATTGAAAACAGTTTTGAAAATTGACAAAAAAGTTAATTTAATTAAGGTAAAGAATAAAGATCTATGCCTAATTAAGACCTAAACAATTAGGGTTTTATCATAAACTTATTTTCAAAATAATTAGGTTAAAACAAAATGAATATATATATTTAAAGTTTTTAAGAAAAAAAACACTTTAAAACATACTATGTTAAACCTAATTAAAACACATGAAATAAATAATATTTTTCTTGATTTTTTTGGTTATTCACAAAATAGGTATATTAAATAAAAAGTGTGTGAAAAATGAAGTGAAAATGATTTAATTTGATAGGTTAAATAATCATGTGAAGTTGTGAAGAGAATAGGTGTGAAAAGTGATAAAAAATTAGAAATGTCTCCACCAAGGCTTGAACTCACGCCCTTTAGGTCACACACCCAAAACAACACCACTGAGCCAACGCGCGCATGGTGATAGCAACTCTCACTCATTTGGTTATGTTTCAAAACAGGTGATAAATCATTGAAAAAGAATCAAAAAGTCTGGGGCGAGGGGGATTCGAACCCCAGACTTGAGGCATGAGGAGACTAAGGGCGTATGGGAGGCCACTAGGGCAAACGATGAATTCGTTTGTAAAACGCATACCATTCAAAATAAAATAAACTTTGTTCAGAGATTTAAAAAATGGCGCCACCCTCCATCTTCGTCTTCAACCTCAAGCTCCAACATTTTTGAAATTCTGATTCTCTCAAATCTCAACCAATGGCCCAGGTGTAAACATGAAACTTGTTCTAAATTCACTCACGATTCTAAATATGTAACTAATATATATTTATATTAACTACATCTAACTAATTTACCAGAAATCGTGAAGAACCCTAAAATTTAAAAATCAAATTAAATGACTATACTGAAAGATAAATGAATGATGATAGAGGGTTTTCAATCCTCTCATGATGCTGAACAAGATAGAATCGAGCTATTTCTTAAAGAATGCTTAAATTAAAGAGGTGGAGTTCAGAAACTTACCTCTGAAAATGGAGGTCGTGAGGATGATAGAGAGCAACTGGGCTTGTATGAATGATCCCAAAAGCTTCCTTGTGACTCAGTGATGCTAACTGAATGCATGTTGTAACCTCAATCCTCCTGAATTGTTCTATGGACCTCCCTCGATTTGAGCTTCAAGTGAACATGGAGAGTGATGATTCTTGAGTTACAGATGAGCTGCAGCCATCTGAACAGCTTCACTAACTCCTATGAAACGTGCCTGGATGCTTGGCTTGATTGGAAACCTTCTGAATTGCACTATGGACCTCCAACTGCAACTGCTCCAAAGTGAGAGCAACAATGGTGTTCCTCCACTTACAGAAGTGATCCAGGTGCTTGGATCACCTCAAATGACCTCCCTTGAGATGTTAGAATGCTTACTTTCCAAAGATAAGCTCTGGTTTGAAGAAAACGATTCTTCTTGCCAAAGAACTTTGAAAAACAATAAGCATGAGAAGAGAAAGAGAAAGCAAGGAATATGGTTGCTTTGGTGTGTTTTTCTACTGAAGTATGCCCTCCTATTTATAGGCAAATGAATGCAGATCAATTGGCTGTGGTGAGTTTGCTTAATGAAAGAAATTTGGTTTCTTAAGCATGAAGGAAGTTTGCAAATATCTCTTATGCAATGATGAGAATTTTGATTCCATTTGATCAATCCCCTAGCCCTCGATTTTTCTTGATCTTAGGGGACAATTCTGAGACAGAAATGAGCTCTAATTGGTTGGTGAGAAGATTCCTTGGGTGATTCATCAATTTGCCATAAATTCCTAAATGTAATCATTACATAATCACATGTTCTTGTTTTTAGAATCTTCTTCAATTATCATGGCATGGTGAAAATGAATGCATGGCATGTTTTCAGATGTGTTATGGGTCGTGTAGCATCCATATTTGAGGTCATGTGCACAAAATTTCAAAGTTCCAAAATGATGCATGACCTATAATTTCACTTCATGAGGCCAACTTTGAACAAGCATAACTCTTAGCTCAAAATGAATTTGGAGAAGGTTGAACACAATTTGGAAAGCCCTAAACATCTACTTCAAATCATTAGTTTGGAGTTTCTTCAAAATCCTTTGGCAAATTTGTGAAAAATGAGGCCAAAGTTGGAAGAAAACTAGGTTAAAACACTTAGAAAAATTTCCGAGTGTTTATGACCTAAAACTCCAAAATTTCCAAAACTCTTAAATGATTGATCTTTTGAAAAAAGTTCCTTTGTAAGATGTTGTTTTATTTTGCAAGATCTACAACTTTCATGTTGGAAGTTTTTTGAGTTGTGTAGGTGAAATTTTGAGTTCTCACCATGCCTAAAAAAACCCTAATTCCTGACTTTTCGCTCCTTGATGAATTTCTTTGGTCAAATGACTTTAATATCCATATATTGATGATATTGATCCTTGAAAGCCATGGTTTGACCAAAAATCTCAAAAGTCAATGGTGATCCCATACAGTTGACTTTTTCCAGATATGGTGAGATTTTGGACTTTTGTGTAGAATCAAGATCTTTTCCTCAGATGAATGATGTAAATGGATTATACTGAGGTAGTAGAGACTCTTGAATCATGTCTTGAGTTTTGGATCCATGCCCTGATTAAAAAGTCAACTATCTTGGGGAATTAGGTCAAAAACCCTAATTGTCGACCAGAGGACTATGATGATTGTAGACTTTGAAATGAGGTGTAATGTCCAGTGGATCTTGTCATATGAGTTTTTTGAAGATGATTGATGTCTTTGAATGGTCCCCTAGGGCTTTTTAGGGTTTCCCAAAGGTGATCCCTGAGTTTAGTCCTTGATAGGCTAAAAAAAAATCCTAGTCTGGTGACCTGAGTAACTCTGTACTTAGATGACTGGGTGTCTAATCAATCATAGGTGAAATAATGAAGCTCTTGAGTCTTAGAGTCTAATCCTTCTATTGATTGATCCTTTGCCTGAGCTTTCTGGTTTTTTGAACACCCTTGATTGAATGTCAGACTGCTCTAGGTACTTACTTTGACTTGATGAAAATCCTGAAGATATGTCATCTCAGGGGGGGTCAAAAATTAGGGTATGACAGATGCCCCTATTTAAGTTTCTTTTATCTGGAGGGAGAGAGATTGAGATCTCGATCTCTCCTGCGTAAAAGAGACTTAAATATCAAAGAATGCCCGAATTTTGGGCGCTCCTGAGATGATAAAATCTTTGCATGATTTGATCCCATTGTCGCACTTGGCGGGGAATGAGGAGACAAACTCCTGTAGAAACACTTGATGTGGATTCTGGCGAATGGATGGCAGTGTAGGATGCGCAATCCATTTTCTTTAACTAAGTGTTGACACTTAGAAAAAGGCAAACAACCTCCCCCTTGTTTCGGATGTCCATATCTCGAAACTGGTCTCAGTCGTGTTTGGACAATATCTCAGATAAAGAGAAAATTCTCCAAAGATTTGTTTCCTCATCAAACTTCTCATCAGCACTTGGAGATGAGACGCCATTTGATGGTAGTAAAGAAACTTCAAAGGTTTGTTTCCTCATCAAACTTCTTACCAGCACTTGGAGGTAAGACGCCATTTGATGGTAGTAAAGAAACTTCAAAGGTTTGTTTCCTCATCAAACTTCTTACCAGCACTTGGAGGTAAGACGCCATTTGATGGTAGTAAAGAAACTTCAAAGGTTTGTTTCCTCATCAAACTTCTTACCAGCACTTGGAGGTAAGACGCCATTTGATGGTAGTAAAGAAACTTCACCATCTTCCCTTTTGACTTGACGTCTTTGAAAGAATGTCATATGGCCCCGCGCTCTTTTGAGGGGCTAATGACTTTGCTTGAAGGAGGACGAATTGTTTTCGGGGTGAAAACCAACATTCGTCGACTGATGCCGGGGAATCAACAAACTGTTCTCCTAAGAGGAAAACTGCCATTCATCGACTCTGTGGGGAACTAAACATCCCAGAAACAGACAAACTGTTTGAAGAAACTGCCATTTGTCGATCTCTTGAGTATTTAACAGACAAACTGTCTTTCCTTGGGGAAAGGCTGCCATTTGCCAATTGCTAGGGGAACAAACTGTCTTCTACTAGGAGACTGCCATTTGTTGATCCCGTCGTGAAAGAAACTGAGCAAACTGTCTTCTGCTGAAAGAGACTGCCATTTGCTGACTTTGTTGAGGAATCTGAACTATCTTCTGGACGAAGACTACCATTCACTGAATCTGCTGGAGAATCATTTGTCGATCTGCTGGGAGATTCTCTTTGATGAAAAGTGGCATCTCTTGACCCTGCTGGGGAAATACCAGATTGTTTTCCAGGAGGAAAAACTACCACTTGTCAATTATGTCGAGGAATCCATACTCCTCGGAGAAGAGAAACCGCTCATCGGCCTTGTAGGGAATTCCAAAAATGCGAAACAGACTATCTTATCTGAAGAAGATTGTCGAGCGTCGCTCTGCAGGAGATTCTCAGTTGGGGAATTCCAAAAGTGAACAAACTATCTCTTTGAGGGAGACTACCATTTGTTGACTTGCTTGGGGAATTTGGGTGTATGAACCTTCTTCATGAAGAAGAAAAAACCTTTTGCAACTTTGCAGGGGAATCTTGAGTATATGCTTTAATGGCTCGGGCATTCACATGATCAAAGCCTGACTCGACTATGCAGTTATGATGTAATGTATGCATGAATATTATGACAATGATAAAATGTAAAGTGAATGTGAATAGAATTGTCGCAGATGTAAAATACTATGATACGACTTGAATTCTTGTTGATCAGAAGATGTCCTCTTCTTGCAGTTCGAACTCTGTTGGGGATATCTGGTTATCAGTTGTCCGTTGTCCGAAGTGAGTAATATGAATTGAAGTAAAGATCCGTCATCGGGAGATGTTCGCAAAGCGACCTCATGGGGAAATATTGGTTCCCGGAGTCTCAACCGTTTTTGGAGCAACTGTTTGCATTCTTCCTATTGTTTGTAAACCTCAGAAAGAAATTTCACCTCTATTTTTGCAAGTAAATTCATTTTATTTTATGAAAACAATTGTTTTAAGAAAATGACTGTTTAAATTAAAAATGCATTTTAAGAAAATGAAAAAGACTAGATTGCAAAAGAAAAGCACAAGGCTCAAATTATTATATATGGAATGGTAATCAGCCAAATGCTTGATTCCATGGAGTATTTACAAAGTTGGAAATTGGTAATTTTTCGGGAAAAGGGCTACGATGAAACGTGATGACCGTTATCTTTCCCTTCCACTCCGAGTTGCGCTGTATTCGTGCTTTGTAGAAGATGACCTATTGCTGATGAATACTCCGCTATGGATTTTTAAGTGATCAAGTTTGTCCTGAACACAATTACTTGCCATATATCCCTAACTTTTGTGTAAACTACCCCTTTCGGGTTTTAAGTTTACCGGGATTGATTATTATTATTATTTTTTTTATGTCTCTAACTTTTGCCTGAATCGCCCTTTCGGGTTTTCGATTCACCGAGACACTCTTTTTTGCCTAAGTCGCTCTTTGCGAGTTTTCAACTTAGCGAGCTGTTCTTTTAATTATTTAGGCGAAGTATTTCTTGACTGCGTCGACGTTCACAGGACGGGTGAATTCTTCTCCATCCATAGTCGTGAGTATTAAGGCTCCTCCTGAGAAAGCTCTCTTGACCACGTAGGGGCCGTCATAATTGGGAGTCCATTTCCCTCTTGAATCTGTGAGAAAAGATTGAATTTTTTTGAGTACAAGGTCGCCTTCTTTGATTGTGCGAGGTCGAACCTTTTTGTCGAAAGCTTTCTTCATTCTTTGTTGATATAGCTGACCGTGGCATAAAGCTGTCATGCGCTTTTCTTCGATTAAGTTCAATTCATCGAATTTGCTTTGACACCACTCGGCTTCTGTTAATTTTGCCTCCATCAAGACTCTCATTGATGGGATTTCAACCTCTATAGGTAGGACTGCCTCCATGCCATATACAAGGGAGAAAGGAGTTGCTCCGGTCGAAGTACGTACTGATGTACGGTAACCATGAAGAGCATACGGGAGCATTTCATGCCAATCTTTGTAAGTAATGACCATCTTCTGAATGATTTTCTTGATGTTTTTGTTAGCTGCTTCTACAGCTCCATTCATCTTTGGTCTGTAAGGAGATGAGTTGTGATGTTCAATCTTGAATTCTTCACAAAGCTCCTTCATCATTTTGTTGTTCAAATTTGACCCATTGTCAGTGATTATCTTGCTAGGAATGCCGTAGCGACAGATGATGTGATTCTTGATAAACCTGACGACAACTTGTCTTGTAACATTTGCATATGAAGCTGCTTCAACCCATTTGGTGAAATAGTCTATAGCTACCAAGATGAAGCGATGTTCGTTGGACGCTTTCGGCTCGATCATTCCAATCATGTCGATTCCCCACATGGAGAAAGGCCAAGGGGAAGAGAGTATGTTGAGAAGAGATGGTGGCACATGAATTCTATCGGCGTAGATCTGACATTTGTGACACCTCTTTGCGTGCTGGTAGCAATCTGACTCCATTGTCAGCCAATAATATCCTACTCTCAGTATTTTCCTTGTCATGGTGTGTCCATTGGTGTGAGTACCAAAGGAACCTTCATGTATTTCTCTCATGAGTACTTCTGCTTCTTTTCTGTCAACGCATCTGAGCAGAACCATGTCGAAGTTTCTCTTGTACAGAACATCTTCATTCAGGAAGAATCTACAAGCTAACCTTCTCAAAGTCTTTCTATCTTTCTTTGACGCCCCAAGAGGGTACTCTTGCTTTTGAAGAAAGTTCTTGATGTCGTGATACCACGGTTTGTCGTCGATGATTGCTTCTACTGTGAAAACATGAGCGGGCCTATCCAGGCGCATAACATCGATCCGAGGAATGTCATTCCAATGATTTATCCTAATCATGGAAGAGAGTGTGGCTAATGCATCAGCCAAGTTGTTTTCTTCACGAGGAATGTGATGAAAATCTACCCTGTCGAAGAATGGTAATAATCTTCTCGCGTAGTCTTTGTAAGGAATTAGCCCTGGTTGGCGTGTTTCCCATTCTCCTTTGATCTGATTGATGACCAAAACAGAATCTCCGTATACATCCAAGTGTTTGATTCTTAGATCCACGGCTTCTTCGAGACCCATGATGCAAGCTTCATATTCGGCCTCATTGTTTGTGCACTTGAAAGTTAATCTGGCAGTAAATGGAATATGGGTACCCTGAGGTGTAACAATAATTGCCCCAATTCCTCGTCCGTAAGCATTGACAGCTCCGTCAAAGATTAAGCCCCACTGGGATCCTATCTCAGGTCCTTCGTCTGGTAGTGGCTCGTCGTAATCTTTCATCTTGAGGTACATGACGTCCTCGTCCGGAAAGTCGAAACTGGTTGATTCTTGACAATTGAGTGGGTGGTGAGCCAGGTGCTCAGCTAGAATGCTTCCTTTCACGGCTTTCTGTGCGTGATACTCAATGTCATATTCTGATAACAACATCTGCCAACGGGCAATTCTCCCAGTTAAGGCAGGCTTCTCAAAGATGTACTTGATTGGATCCATATGAGAGATCAAACAAGTAGTATGTCGAATCATGTACTGGTGGAGACGCTTGGCAGCCCAGGCCAAAGCACAACACGTCTTCTCGAGCATGGAGTAGCGGGATTCACAGTCAGTGAATTTCTTGCTTAGATAATAAATGGCATGCTCTTTTCTTCTCGCCTCGTCTTGCTGTCCAAGGACACAACCCATGGAATCTTTTAAGACGGTTAAGTACATTATCAAAGGTCTTCCTTCCACTGGAGGAGACAAGATGGGTGGTTCGAGCAGATATTCTTTAATGCTGTCGAACGCTTTCTGACAATCGTCTGTCCAGACGCAATTCTGATTTTTCCGTAGAAGTTTGAAAATAGGAGCGCAAGTTGCAGTCATGAGATATATGAATCTCGAGATGTAATTCAGACGTCCAAGAAATCCTCTAACTTGTTTCTCGGTTCTGGGTGAAGGCATTTCTTGAATTGCCTTGACTTTGTCTGGATCTACTTCAATTCCTCGTTTGCTGACAATGAAACCAAGGAGTTTTCCTGAGTAGACACCAAAGGTGCACTTGTTGGGGTTCAGGCGAAGCTGAAACTTCCGTAAGCGTTGAAATAACTTTGTCAGATTTTGTATGTGATCTTCTTCATTTTCTCATTTGGCAATCATGTCGTCCACATAGACTTCCACTTCTTTATGCATCATGTCGTGGAAAAGTGTAGTCATGGCTCTTTGATAAGTTGCCCCTGCGTTCTTTAGTCCAAAAGGCATAACACGATAGCAGAACGTGCCCCAGGGGGTGATGAAAGCTGTTTTCTCCATGTCTTCAGGTGCCATTTTGATTTGGTTGTATCCTGAAAATCCGTCCATGAACGAGAAAACTTTGGATTTTGCTGTACTGTCTACCAACATATCAATATGTGGTAAAGGAAAATCATCCTTAGGGCTAGCTTTGTTCAAATCTCTGTAGTCGACGCACTGAGGGTATTCTGAAGTGACGAGGAAACCTGCGTTGATCTGCTTTTGAACTTCCTCTTTAATTTTCATGGCCATCTCCGGATGAGTTCTTCTCAATTTTTGCTTGACCGGAGGGCATTCTGCTTTTAATGGCAAGTGATGCTCCACTATACTGGTATCCAACCCTGGCATATCTTGATAAGACCAAGCGAAGACATCTGAGAATTCTCTGAGCAGCTGTATCAAACTCTCTCTGATCTCTGAACTGAGCGAAGCTCCAATCTTAACCTCTTTTCTGTTTCCATCGGAACCAAGGTTAATGATCTCTAGAGGCTCATTGTATGGCTGAATGGCCTCTTCCTTTTGTTGAAGTAATCGTGAAATTTCCTTTGATATTTCTTCGTCTTCTTCTTCCTCTGCCTCGAATACAGGAAACTCAAAGCTTGGAGAAGTCATACGATCGCACGTTTCAACGGGGTATTTTATGATTAATCTGCATATGTGTGATAAATTTTATTTAGACAACGAGGGAAGACTCGGTGTATGCAGTTAATGGAATTTTTTGATGTTTTTTTAGGGTGTTTTTTAGGATTACCAATTTCCGAAAAAAAGAAAAGGAAAAACTAACGACGGAACAAAATGACATTTTTATTTATTGACAGTCATTTCTTGAAACAAAGACCCTATAAAACAAAACTCTATTGCTTTGGGAGAAGCAAAGAGGGAAATTTTCCTAAGAAATAGTAAAATGCAAAGCCCTATGAAACATCTCTTCACCCTGGGCTATGGTGAGAGGGTAAAATAACGGTGAAAGTTCCTACTTAGGAGTGCGAACAACAGTTGTAACTTCAACAGCTGTCCAATAGTGGCGAACCCCATTGTGCACCAAGTAATCTAGAACCTTAGGCTTAAGCTGGCCTGTGGTAGGTCTTGATTTACCAACCACTGTCTTTGCAACACTCAGACGATCTTCTTCTACTTCAGCAGACTGAGCGGTGTGAGCATACCCATTTCCAAGTGGAGTATGTCGAACTTTCTTTTGAGGAAACTTCCAATCTTCTGAATGGAGAGACTCGTTGTCGGAGACACTTTCGAGATCATCCTCTTCTGTATTTTGGTCTTGCTCTTCTCCCAAGATGGCATTGACTAGATATGTGAACTCTAGGTCCATAGCCTCGGAAGGTGACTTAGGGATATAATCCTCAATGATGATTTCACCAGATGCTGATGATGAATAGCAAGGGTTATACATCTCTTTTGGCTGAGAGAGGTACTCAAACTCGCTGTTCCATCCAGTTGGAACAATATCTTCAAGAGAGATTCTTGAACTTTCAGGAGCGGAGTATTTCACCATGTAGTCGAATTTTCCGCTTGGTTCTCCTAATGTATCCCAAGTCTCTTCGGGGATAGGAGGAACTTCTTCTGATGAACCATGACTTCTGGTGGTGAAGCTGTCAGTAACTTCATCACTGCTTGGTTGAGTCTTACTTTCAGATCCCTTAGTCGGATAACAGCAAGGTGAATCAGACTCTGGTAGGGAGATGTATACTGCTTTGTTAAGATAGGATAACCATTCCTCTTCATCGGTGTTTTCCGTACCGATGGTATTGACTGTTTGTTGAACAGGTTGAAGAAAACCCCCACTGCGGAAAGTTTCTTGAATTGGGAGAACTACCTCAATCCCTGGAATAGCCTTTGATGATGTTGGAAAGAATCCAATTCCCGTTCTGTTCTTGTTGTTGGTAGGAATATTAATGTGCCCCCAACCACTGGTAGTGCCATCCTTTACAACTTGGATTGCATCTTTGTAGGAAGAAACAGACGTTGCTTTCTCTTTTCTTTTGTCCAAGGAAAGTGCTTGGAATTTAGTTCCAACAACTTCTTTTGGTTCTATGTCGGAGAATGATGACAGGTTGCTGACGATCAGAGCTCGTTCTCCACATACGGTTACCAATTTGTCATCTCTTATGAACTTCAGTTTCTGATGAAGTGTTGAAGTAATTGCCCCAGCCTCATGAATCCATGGGCGACCTAGCAAACAACTGTATTGCGCTGGGATATCCATAACTTGGAAAGTGATTTTGAACGTCTGAGGTCCAATAGTTATGGGAAGATCTACCTCTCCAAAAACTGACTTTCTTGATCCATCAAATGCTTTGACGATGACATGACTTTTTCTTAGAGGGTAATCTTCGAAAGATAATCTTGATAATGTTGATTTAGGCATGACGTTGAGAGAGGATCCATTGTCTATTAGGACTCCTGTGAGTGTATCACCCATGCAGCCAACTGAGATGTGAAGTGGAAGATTATGGTCCACTCCTTCTTCAGGAAGATCTTCGTCACAGAAACTCAGGTTAGTTCCGGCGGAGATGTTGGCAACGATGTTGTTGAATTGGCTTATAGTAACACTTGGTTCTACGAAAGCTTGTTCCAAAACTTTCTGTAGAGCTTCCCTATGAGCTTCAGAACTCAATAGCAGGGAAAGAACAGAAATCCTAGACGGAGTATGTAGTAATTGATCTACAATGTTGTATTCACTCCTCTGGATTAACTTCAAGATCTCATCATTTTCTTTCGCTTGAACAGCATTGGTCGGATGATTGTTTTGCCTATGTGGTACTTCCTCCGAAGTTTTCTCCACACTTTCTGTTGTTCTGTTGAAGACTCGTCCACTTCTGGTGACTCGACTAACATCAGCAATGTTGACAACAGACGGTAATGGTATTTCCTTACCATTTTCAATGAATGTAGCGTTGTACTTGTATGGTATAGCCTTGCTGGACTCATACGGTACAGGACCTGGTAAGTAGATGACTAACGGAGCAATTGCTGTCTTCCTGCTTTCATACTTGACTTGCATTGGTTCAACTTGATTAATTTGAGGAGATACGGTAAAGACTTCATCATCTTCTCTGTTGGCAAGAAAAGTAATGGTATTGTCATCCATCAATTTTTGAATGTCGTTGCGAACACGCAAACATCCTCGTGAATTTCTTCGACAGATTCTGCATCTACTGTAAGCGTGGAAATCTGTTCCAAAGTAGGCAAGTCCATTTAAAGTTTTATGGAACCTGACTACCGATCCTTCAAGATCTTCAACTTTGTAGATTTTGTATTCTCCTGGACATCCTTGAACCATGTTGATGTCATGTTCAGTTCTGACTCGGATATGTTGAATCCATCCTAAGTCCATTTGTTCTTGTAATGCAGCTTGAACTACGGCACATCCTTGATTATTCTTTGGACAAATATCACATGTGAAGTAGTTGTGAGGTGGTACATGACCGTATCCAGCTTGTTTAGCGTGCATCTTGACAAGATTTTCCCCTATCTGACGAATGTCGTAGATTTGAATGACGTTAGGGTGTTGATCTATCAGATTCACTGAAGCTTCTTTATGCTGCGGCAAAGGATTTGCTTGGACGTTTGGATTAGTATCTTTGAAGGATAGCATTCCGCTCTTCACTAATCGTTGGACGTCAATCTTGAAAGAGAAACAGTTCTCAATATTGTGACCTGGTGCCCCCTGATGATAGGGACAAGATTGGTCAGCCTTATACCATGGTGAGGAACTGTTTGTAGGATTTGGAGGACTTCTCGTCTGAATGAGTCCTTTTGCCAGTAATGTTGGAAATAATTCTGCATACGGCATTGGTACGGGGTCAAAGGCAGGATACCTTGGAGCCCGATTGTTGTAATTTGGAGGTCGAACCTGCTGCTGAGGTTGCTGCGACCTTTGTTGAATTTGTTGTTGCGAAACCTGAGGTTGATAAGCTGGTGCTGAGTTAACCACCGGAGTTATTGTTGCAACTTGAGGTCAGAATTTCTTCTTGATTTTGTGCAAGACATTGCTGACATCTTGATCCTTTTTCTTCTGGAAAGAACTTCCATACTTCCTTGGACCAACAGAAGATTCTGGTTCTTTGTTCAAGCGTCCTTCCCGAACTGCTTCTTCTAAACGTACACCCATGTTTACCATCTCAGTAAAATCACTTGGTGCACTTGCAACCATTCGTCCGTAGTAAAATGGACTCAAAGTATTGAGATAGATTTTTGTCATTTCTTTCTCTTCAAGTGGTGGACAGATTTGAGCAGCAACTTCACACCATCTCTGAGCGTATTCCTTGAAGCTTTCTCTATCCTTTTGAGTCATGGCCCGGAGTTGATCTCTGTCGGGAGCCATATCCAGATTGTACTTATACTGTTTGACGAAGGCCTCTCCAAGGTCTCGAAAAGTACGAATCTCTGAACTGTCCAAGTTCATGTACCATTTGAGTGCAGCACCAGTCAGGCTGTCTTGAAAATAATGAATGAGTAATTGTTGATTATCAGTCTGAGTTGACATTCTTCGAGCGTACATCACGAGATGACTTTGTGGGCATGAATTCCCTTTGTACTTCTCGAAATCTGGTACTTTGAATTTGTGAGGAATCTTAACATTTGGAACCAGACAGAGGTCTGCAACATTTTTTCCAAATAGATCTTGTCCTCGGAGAGTCTTGAGTTCCTTCTGCATTTGCAGAAACTGTTCCTGGAACTCGTCCAATCTTTCATACACGCCAGCATCCTCACTTGGGGCGTGATGATATACTTGTCCGCCCTGCGGGGGAAAAGTATGCATAATCGGTCGTGGAGAAGCCATGACAGCAGATCTTGGAATCTCAGCATTCTGTTGTGTGAAACTCATTGCCGTTGCTCTTGGAACTTCAATTTCCAGAGGTTTGTAACCCTCCGGTGGACGCATATCCATGGTGACTTTTGGAGCTTCAGAAGCTGGAGGTATGTACCCTTCTGGAGTAAAGTTATACGGCATGCCCCAAGGTCGATCAGGCGGCATGGTATACTGAGGAATGGGAGTAGAAACAATCTCGGAAACCACAGTCCTTTGCGGTTCTTCTGGCGTTGGTCGATTCTGTGCAACTACCAGGGCTTCTACCATACTATTGAGCCTTTCAACAGTACCTTTGAGAGTATTAATCTCTTCCCTGAGTTCTTCATTTTCTTGCTCAAAGTCTTCCATTCTTTTCTTGCGACTTGAACGAGTGTTGTATGGATGAGACAGCTTGAAAGTCTTGGTTCACCTCCTTCTCCTCCTCTCTTTCTGGAGAAAGGAAAGTGACTATTAGATCCGCGACAATTCTCGTGTCAGTGCGTACGACTAAAGCGATGTATGATATGCAATTAAGTTAATATTTTTCAAGGAAACACCATAATTACGTTATGAAACATCAAACTTTTATTAATTAAGCGAAAACGCCATTTTACACACTTTGAAAAGGGAAATACAGAGAAACTGAGAGAAAGGACTCTAAAACTTTGACGAAGAGCCGACTTCACGTTCTAACATCTTCTTCTGTTTCTTGAGCTGAGCGTTCTCTGACATGAGCTGATCGATGATCCAGGAAGCAGGAGGGATATGATGAGAAAGTGGCGTTTGTGACACTTGTCGATCGAGTACTTCAAGTAACTCATTCCTTTCTTGGCATACCTTGTTTAATGCCGCTTGTAGTTTTTCAACATCGGTGGAGAAAAGGTAAATTGGTTCCCTTAGGGGAATGGGTTCTTGATGTTGATATGGCATCCTGAGCTTGAATGCTCTGACGCGTACCCATTGAAGGTAAGGATCCAGGGAGATGCAAAGATGTTTTCCTAACAATCTTCTCCCTTTGCTGTGAACAAGACGCCAGGCTTGGACAATTTCCTTTTTCAGCATGTTGCCATGATCGTCGATGTTCTTGAAGAACAGACCCTCCAATTGAATGTTACTTGGTATATTTTTCATGGGATAGCCGTATTGACGACGGGCTAAAGCTGGATTGTAACTGATCCCTCCCTTAGTTCCAATAAGGGGTATGTTGGGAAAATTCCCACAACTGAAGATGATCTTGGTTTCGTCGTTGTCAGGACTACACCAATCAATGTCTGTATGAGTGAGAGACATGATTTTCTGTGACCAGTAAAGGCCATCCCTCATATTCCAGAAAGTGCTCGACTTTGGCAGGTGCGAAACGAACCATTCGTACAACAACGGTACGCAGCATGTGATTAATCCTCCTCGCTGCAGGTTTCTTGAATGCACAGAGTGATAAGCATCCGCAAGCAAGGTTGGAACTGGATTTCCAATTAAGAAGATCTTAATTGCGTTGATGTCGACGAAATCGTTAATGTTAGAGAACAAAAACAATCCGTAGATAAGCAAAGCCAAGACTTCCTCAAATGCGCTCATATCTTGGATGCTGACGAAGTACCGAGCTTGATCAAACAGGAATTTGGAGGGCAATCCTTGAATTCCTCCTCTACTCACCATATGAGTTCTGATGTCGACTACGTTCAAAGGAGTAGTTGCAGTAATGATAATGTCGTCAGGATTCTTTTCCAAACCGGAGTACGGATCTTGCGCGTACACGGGTATTCCAATCAGACGAGAGTACTCCTCCAACGTAGGCATGAGCTGATAATCTGGAAAGGTGGAACAGTGATACGTTGGATCGTAAAACTGTACCAAGGTGGGAAGGATCCCATCCACCATGTTGGTATTGGACAAAGGCAGAAGTTTTCCATACTTCTCCTTGAAAGCCTGGGGGTTGACCACCAGTTTTCCGAGCTTTCCCAGTTCCTCGACCTGGGGAATCTTGAAGGTGTATTTCCTAGCTCTCTTTCTTCCGTAATCCATGGTATAGATCCTTAAGTCCTTTCTCCGTTTCTCTCTTTCTATGAAGTTCAAAACGTTCGTTATTTAGTTTCCTTGAAAAACGACTCGAAAAAGACTCTTTTTGTTTTTAGTTGTTTATTAATGAATGATGCATGAATGCATGAATGCACACACAAGAGTTTTTAAACAAACATGGCGTTGAAGGGTATAGTGGTCATGAAGTCAAAACGCAAACCTCGCCCCAATGGTAAACTAAGGATAAGGATTTTTGTACCTGTAGAACGGGTTCTAGGGGTCTCAGAGTTTTTGCTCAACCTTAAAGATACGTTGATTGGTATCGATAAGAGAGTTTTCTCTGAGTGTAGTATCTGCGTGACAATTACTTTCGTAATCACCGCTCTACGTCCTAAAAAGGCTTTAAGTGGGGTTAATGTGTTTCTAGGTCCTCCTGGTACAAATCAGTCTCGGAATGCAGTGGCGCAGTTAATCACAACCAGCCAGGCAAATCCCAAGAGTAGAATTGTGAACCAAGATTAGAGGGCCTTCACCGGGAAGACATCCTCCATCCTATCTTATGTTGCACTCAAATCCGGGTATAGGATTTCTCACCACAAGGGGGAATCAAGCCCTTTCCCGATACAGAATAAACAAAATAAACAAATATAAATGCAGCAAACACATGAAATGACACAGAGGTTAGGCAGGACCTCTCTTGTTTGAGGGGGAATTTGGCATCCCTAATTCCTCATTGGGGCTGGACCAGCAACAGGTCAACCATTGGTTTGGATGAAAAACTAAGGTTTTGAACACTTATATCCCCAGCAGAGTCGCCATTTTTCTGTGGTGGTCGTTTTCTTTACCTCCCCGTTTCACTTGGGAGGACGGCACGCTAGACCCTTCACGCGAAATTTGGAAGGAGAATACGCCCGTGGCGGGATGAATTTTGTTTCAGTTCTTCCTACGATATCACACGAACTTTCTTATTTTTCCTACGAATAGGAAAGGGAAAAAAAGATCTCAACTAAACCCTAAGAGTTTGCTAAGTGTGGGGATTTCACCTAGACTAGAAATTCTGGAGTCCGGGGGGTCGGTTATACATAGGGAAATGTTTAAACACCCTACATATCTGTAGTACTCTACAGGAACCTTCTCTGTGTCATTGTGTTTGTGCTGCTAATGATTATTGGGAAAGTTTCTCCTTTGTGTTAGGAGAAGGAATTGAATTGATTAAAGAAAGACAGACAGACAGACAAACTGACTATTTTTTGGTATTTTATTAGCTCGCTGAGATTCCTTGTGAACCTCATGCCTACATATCCCTAGTGGAAGTCAGAGCTTAATGTAGTTCGGGGAACTAACTAGGGAAATTAATTATTTTTGGTGCCTTGCTTGAAGCTCAAGGTTGAAGCTTTGAATTAAATCTCTGTTTACAGTAAAGAGGCATGAAATCATCTTTACAGAGAGGTATTTGTACTATTCTACCACAAACATTTTGAAAGAGTGACAGAATAACTGGATTCATTTCATTCAAGAGGGGGACCTTACTTGTGTGTTTGCAAGTATGCCAGTCAGATGCCTCTTAAATGAAAGAAAGATGCTCGTCCAAATTAGGGAAAGTGTACAAGTCTGGGGATGTGCCAGAGCATGTCTTTCATAGTCCTAAATGGGAGACTTTGATTGAAATTGAGATTGAAATGTTGAAATGTTTGAATGTGGTAGAGTAGTAAAAATATCTCTCTATAGAGATAAGCTATGTCTATCTACTGTATAAAAGATTTGACTTTAGCTGGCTTGTATGAGGCCCAAGCTTGAGGCTTTTTGATTGATTGATTATGATTATTGACTCTGGGAGATGACTCCACTGGGGATTAATTACAGGGTATTTTTGTGTTTTGTACAAAGCCCAGAATTGAGGCTGACTCTAGTTGGAGAGTGTTTATTTGATGGATTTTATTTGGTGTTCTGTACAAAGCCCAGAATTGAGGCTGACTCTACTTAGGGAGACTATATTTGTGTGCCTTGTACAAGGCCCAAGGTTGTGGCTGACTGCTGAAGATAATTGAATTTTTGAGACTATGAATGACTCTATTTTGTGTGCCTTGTACAAAGCCCAAGGTTATGGCTGACTCTAGCTAGGGAAAACATTATTTTCTGCCTTGTACAAAGCCCAAGGTTGTGGCTACTGAATGATGAAGAACTCACCGGGGAGACTCTATTATCTGCCTTGTATAATGCCCAAGGTTGAGGCTGACTCTTAACAGGGGAGTTTTATTGTTTAGTGCCTTGTATGAAGCCCAAGGTTGAGGCTAACTGTTTTTGTTGGTTTTGACTCTATTGAGGAGATTTTATTTATTAAAAGACTGTTTTTTTGATGGAAGCTAACCCTTTCCAGGGGTTTTGACTCAGGTGGTGAATTTGTCTGTTAAAAGACTGACTTTATCATGTTTTTGGAGGCTGACCCTTTCCAGGGGTTTTGACTCTTTTGGGGAAATTATCTCCTAAGAGAATGAATCTTTGGTTTTGAAAGACTGATGTTGTTGAAATGAAAGAATGATGTTGGAAGCTAACCCTTTCCAGGGGTTTTATTGAAAATGAAGGAATGATTTTGGAGGCTAACCCTTTCCAGGGATTTTTATTGAAATGAATGGCAGAAAGATTATCTAGTGGAGACTTCTTGTTTAAAGCCCAAGATGAAGGCTGACACATGCTGAGGATGATCAAACATGGATCCTAGACTCTGCTAAGGAAAATTGATGAAGATAAGGGTGACAGAGACTGTCCATGTCTCTCATTCCAAAAGGTGTACTCAATATGAAATTGAGATAAACTTAGCTTTTTTAAAGTCTGGTTTAAATTGGAAGAAACTCACCAGGGTAGGCTAAAAGGTGACTAAAGACCTGTTCCTATGTTTATAAGAAACCTGATGGGTCCTTGTATACAAGCTCAAGAGGAAGCTGGAAATGCTTTTAAGAAGCCTGTGGGTCCTTGTACAAAGCCCAAGAGGAGGCTAATCGAGGGTCCTTGTTATAGACAAGAGAAAGCTATGTAGTTTTGAACTTATTTTGGCTCTAAGCAAATGGGTAAGAGGTTTCACCGGGAATAATTCCTCTTTGGGTGGATGTGTCCTATATTTTGAATTCTAAGGTTTTTTGCCAAGATGTTTCACCGGGAATAATTCATCTTGGGGGTTTGAACTACAGATCTCTATTTAGGAAAGAGCCTTCACCGGGAAGACATTCTCAATCCTAGGCCATATTCCTATAATATATATATAGTTTAACTGTCCTAAGGTTTATACTCAAACGTAGTTCTAAACTAATGTATATGCACAGTTTATATTTGACAGTAATTTAAATAAAGACTGTAAATTGAAAGCTTGTAAAGCCTAACCTGGATGGAGTGGAGGCCTTTGAAGAAGTATGTACAGAGCCTCAACAGTATTTTTGTTGTTTTGTTGATAACAATTGAATATTTATTATAAACAGTTAAGGGTTTTTGAAAACAGAAGAAGTGAAGATGGACAAAGGTCACATAGGTATCTGAAGAGTTTCACCGGGAATAATGCCCTTCAAATACCAGAAGAATGTTTTGAAAACAGAAAGAAGATTTTGAAAATACAGTTTTTGAAAACAAGCTAAGAAGAGAAGGTGTTTGGGACTTACACTCTATTAGAGGCCCAGTACTTTACAGTACTGGTTACAAAAGCAGTTTTGAAAATGATTTGAAATGATATAAGGTTTTGTTGTTTGAAAACCTTAATCATTTGATTTAAACGGAGATTGAAAACAGTTTTGAAAATTGACAAAAAAGTTAATTTAATTAAGGTAAAGAATAAAGATCTATGCCTAATTAAGACCTAAACAATTAGGGTTTTATCATAAACTTATTTTCAAAATAATTAGGTTAAAACAAAATGAATATATATATTTAAAGTTTTTAAGAAAAAAAACACTTTAAAACATACTATGTTAAACCTAATTAAAACACATGAAATAAATAATATTTTTCATGATTTTTTTGGTTATTCACAAAATAGGTATATTAAATAAAAAGTGTGTGAAAAATGAAGTGAAAATGATTTAATTTGATAGGTTAAATAATCATGTGAAGTTGTGAAGAGAATAGGTGTGAAAAGTGATAAAAAATTAGAAATGTCTCCACCAAGGCTTGAACTCACGCCCTTTAGGTCACACACCCAAAACAACACCACTGAGCCAACGCGCGCATGGTGATAGCAACTCTCACTCATTTGGTTATGTTTCAAAACAGGTGATAAATCATTGAAAAAGAATCAAAAAGTCTGGGGCGAGGGGGATTCGAACCCCAGACTTGAGGCATGAGGAGACTAAGGGCGTATGGGAGGCCACTAGGGCAAACGATGAATTCGTTTGTAAAACGCATACCATTCAAAATAAAATAAACTTTGTTCAGAGATTTAAAAAATGGCGCCACCCTCCATCTTCGTCTTCAACCTCAAGCTCCAACATTTTTGAAATTCTGATTCTCTCAAATCTCAACCAATGGCCCAGGTGTAAACATGAAACTTGTTCTAAATTCACTCACGATTCTAAATATGTAACTAATATATATTTATATTAACTACATCTAACTAATTTACCAGAAATCGTGAAGAACCCTAAAATTTAAAAATCAAATTAAATGACTATACTGAAAGATAAATGAATGATGATAGAGGGTTTTCAATCCTCTCATGATGCTGAACAAGATAGAATCGAGCTATTTCTTAAAGAATGCTTAAATTAAAGAGGTGGAGTTCAGAAACTTACCTCTGAAAATGGAGGTCGTGAGGATGATAGAGAGCAACTGGGCTTGTATGAATGATCCCAAAAGCTTCCTTGTGACTCAGTGATGCTAACTGAATGCTTGTTGTAACCTCAATCCTCCTGAATTGTTCTATGGACCTCCCTCGATTTGAGCTTCAAGTGAACATGGAGAGTGATGATTCTTGAGTTACAGATGAGCTGCAGCCATCTGAACAACTTCACTAACTCCTATGGAACGTGCCTGGATGCTTGGCTTGATTGGAAACCTTCTGAATTGCACTATGGACCTCCAACTGCAACTGCTCCAAAGTGAGAGCAACAATGGTGTTCCTCCACTTACAGAAGTGATCCAGGTGCTTGGATCACCTCAAATGACCTCCCTTGAGATGTTAGAATGCTTACTTTCCAAAGATAAGCTCTGGTTTGAAGAAAACGATTCTTCTTGCCAAAGAACTTTGAAAAACAATAAGCATGAGAAGAGAAAGAGAAAGCAAGGAATATGGTTGCTTTGGTGTGTTTTTCTACTGAAGTATGCCCTCCTATTTATAGGCAAATGAATGCAGATCAATTGGCTGTGGTGAGTTTGCTTAATGAAAGAAATTTGGTTTCTTAAGCATGAAGGAAGTTTGCAAATATCTCTTATGCAATGATGAGAATTTTGATTCCATTTGATCAATCCCCTAGCCCTCGATTTTTCTTGATCTTAGGGGACAATTCTGAGACAGAAATGAGCTCTAATTGGTTGGTGAGAAGATTCCTTGGGTGATTCATCAATTTGCCATAAATTCCTAAATGTAATCATTACATAATCACATGTTCTTGTTTTTAGAATCTTCTTCAATTATCATGGCATGGTGAAAATGAATGCATGGCATGTTTTCAGATGTGTTATGGGTCGTGTAGCATCCATATTTGAGGTCATGTGCACAAAATTTCAAAGTTCCAAAATGATGCATGACCTATAATTTCACTTCATGAGGCCAACTTTGAACAAGCATAACTCTTAGCTCAAAATGAATTTGGAGAAGGTTGAACACAATTTGGAAAGCCCTAAACATCTACTTCAAATCATTAGTTTGGAGTTTCTTCAAAATCCTTTGGCAAATTTGTGAAAAATGAGGCCAAAGTTGGAAGAAAACTAGGTTAAAACACTTAGAAAAATTTCCGAGTGTTTATGACCTAAAACTCCAAAATTTCCAAAACTCTTAAATGATTGATCTTTTGAAAAAAGTTCCTTTGTAAGATGTTGTTTTATTTTGCAAGATCTACAACTTTCATGTTGGAAGTTTTTTGAGTTGTGTAGGTGAAATTTTGAGTTCTCACCATGCCTAAAAAAACCCTAATTCCCGACTTTTCGCTCCTTGATGAATTTCTTTGGTCAAATGACTTTAATATCCATATATTGATGATATTGATCCTTGAAAGCCATGGTTTGACCAAAAATCTCAAAAGTCAATGGTGATCCCATACAGTTGACTTTTTCCAGATATGGTGAGATTTTGGACTTTTGTGTAGAATCAAGATCTTTTCCTCAGATGAATGATGTAAATGGATTATACTGAGGTAGTAGAGACTCTTGAATCATGTCTTGAGTTTTGGATCCATGCCCTGATTAAAAAGTCAACTATCTTGGGGAATTAGGTCAAAAACCCTAATTGTCGACCAGAGGACAATGATGATTGTAGACTTTGAATTGAGGTGTAATGTCCAGTGGATCTTGTCATATGAGTTTTTTGAAGATGATTGATGTCTTTGAATGGTCCCCTAGGGCTTTTTAGGGTTTCCCAAAGGTGATCCCTGAGTTTAGTCCTTGATAGGCTCAAAAAAAATCCTAGTCTGGTGACCTGAGTAACTCTGTACTTAGATGACTGGGTGTCTAATCAATCATAGGTGAAATAATGAAGCTCTTGAGTCTTAGAGTCTAATCCTTCTATTGATTGATCCTTTGCCTGAGCTTTCTGGTTTTTTGAACACCCTTGATTGAATGTCAGACTGCTCTAGGTACTTACTTTGACTTGATGAAAATCCTGAAGATATGTCATCTCAGGGGGGGTCAAAAATTAGGGTATGACAAACATACTCAAGTACCAAGTGTGAGAGAAAGAGTTTGGTGAAAATGTATGTGTAACACCAGTATCATTTTCAATGTTGTTTTCATTTGATTAATACAAGTCATTTACATACCTTTATCAAATTATTTCCTTTATAATTGCAATCTAAGTCCTTTAATTCTTTCTTTAACTTTGTTGTTACATGTTCCTTTATTTTCATGTCAATTGCAAGTTCAATTACGTTTATCAAATATAGTAGAGATTCGAGATGAACTCAATCACGAAGATAGTATCATTTAGACACATGTCGTAGGATCAATCTAGCTGACCCTGTAAGTTACCAAATATATATAAAAGAATTTGGAAGACTAGCGGTTGTTTACCAGAAATCACTATAAACAAATTGGCACACCCAGTAGGACGGTGTCAAAGTGTGTCTATTACACATATTTCATTAGTTGTTTCTTCGAATTTGAGTCTTTTTGTTGTTTCTTTTGTGAATCTATCTTTGCCATTATTGTATGAACCTTATTAGGAGTGGTAAGATAGACAAAAATAACCAACCAATACCCAAAAGAAATTATACCAGAAAGATGGTTAATACTACTGTTATACCCCAAAATTTGCCCGCATCTTTTTTCAAGAAAACTTCAATCTAAAAATTAAAGAGTTTCATATAATCCTGGATTTTTATATCCTAATTTATGAATACTTGGTTTTTAGAATTTTTCTTATACGGTATTTTGGCTCGCTGTTGAGTTTATTCTTACGCAAACGCCAATTACTGTTTGTTACTTCACACACGCTATTTATTTGAAATTTATTTACAGATAAATAGTACTGACACAATCGATACAAAGTTAAATTTTTCTTGCAGGCGCAGAGTCCGGAGATTCAGACTGTACTGGTAACAAGTAAATTATTGCTAATTTTTGTTTCCCACTAACTTTTGTACTATATTCCATTATTTTCAAAATCTCTTTTCAAATCTCTTTTTCAAAAATCAAATCCTAACTTTATTCTATACATCTCTCTTTTTCCCAACATTATCATACACTTTCTTTCAAATCTTACTTCCACTCAAATTTTCCTTTTGTACGGAATCACTTCATTCCCCAACGTCTCTATCCTTCTTTTCATTCTATAAATACCTCTCATTTTTTTCATAAAATATCACATCAAATTCTAACTCATCTCTCAAATTTCTACTTCATATTCATTCTCTCTTCTTCCCCTGGCAAAAATGGCGAAGCGGGTAGAAACGTGTTTTCTTATGGTCATCACCGTTGTGGTGGTAATCATGTCTTTCTTCTGTCTACATAGCCCTGAAAAATGTGGACCTGAGATGCTTACACTCCCAATCATCTACATGTTATTATTTGTAGCATGGGTTATCAATCGTCATTCTTAAAGTTTGCCGTATCTCCTATTTCTTAAATGTACCGTTTACTCGTCGTACTGTTCATTATAGTATGTAATATTTGTACTGTCAGTATTAAATGTTTTACTATTTGTCGTACTGTTGCTTAATTATTCAGATAATATTTTGTGTGTTTTCTTCCAGTCAAATATTTATTTTTCTGTGCATTAAATGATTTTCAGGGTTATTATCGGTAATTTTGCTCGCGTACAGTAAATATTAGTTATTTATTATGTCTGTGTTTTTTTTAACAAGTCATGTAAATAAACTTTCATCTTTCACATAAACCAAAAACAACAAAAAGAAAATTAACTTTGACTGTTGATTTTTCACTCTAACTGCTACATTAATACCTGAACAGTCAGTTGACAGTCAAACTGCTGACAGTACAATTCTCAGTGTTTTGTACCATCAATCAAATCAATCTTTTGCAATTCAAAATTCCAAGATTTTTGTCCTAGAAGTCTTCTTAATATCACATGATTAGCAGAGACTCAGCACTGCACAAAAATCAGGTACGCTTAACTGTCTCCTACACAAACAGTCCCTAACTAGGGTTTTCTTGTTTTTTCAGGAGAACAAGTTTTTGAGACCTCAAATGGATTTCATGGACCTCCATATATCTCAAAGTACCATCATACAAATTTTCAAACTTCAATTCACTCAGACGCACCGTCAGCAGCTCAAACAGTCAACAGACGACCCGGTTGACCAAAAAGTCAACAGACAGTCAAAAATGAATTTTTTTGTCAACATCCATATTTTGTCAAAGGATTCATCATTTGATCATTGGATGATCATAATTCATCAAGGAAAGATCAAAAAATTAACAAAACCTTAAGATTCAAAATTAGGGTTTTCTCCTAAAAAGTCAACTGAACTTTGACTGGTCATAACTCTCTCATCCTTCATCCAAAAAATTCAAACCAAAGCTCATTTTGAAGGAAATTCGATTATATTTAAAATGCAATTGGTCCCATGGTCATTAGGTTCACCATTTGAAAAATATGAACCAAGACATTACAGGTCATTTTCAAAGTCAACAAAAAGACACTTTTTTCAAAAGGACACACAAGGAGCATCAAAAATCATTTTGACATGAGACCAAGGACATTGGTTAGAGGACTCTTTTAGGTTTCCAAAAAGTGCAAGATCTCCTTCATATGACAAAAATTGAGGGATTTACACCTTGTTGAAGTTGGCTAAATTTTGGGAAAATACATAAAACCAACATTGATCAAAAATGTATTTTTTCCAAATGGGGCCAAGTTTTCATAGTTCAAACATATTTCCCATGATATAATGGGCCTCCCACGACCAATACAAAGCCCACATCATTTTTATTCCATTTTTGGTTTAATTTTATCCCATTTAAGATTAAATTGAAAAAGGAAAATGGAAGGATAATGCATGGCTTAAATCTTAAGCATGACTCATCAAAGAATCTTTAATTTTCTGCATAAAATTGAAGTACAAGGCAAGAGAAGTGAAGAAGAGCAAGACTTG
The DNA here is from genome assembly GCF_029867415.1 of Vicia villosa. Taxonomy (NCBI): domain Eukaryota; kingdom Viridiplantae; phylum Streptophyta; class Magnoliopsida; order Fabales; family Fabaceae; genus Vicia; species Vicia villosa. The sequence continues at coordinate 124,075 of NW_026705034.1, forward strand.
GTCAAATATTCAAAGATTTTTAATATTTAAAAATCAAAGTTTCAACAAAGCTCATCAATGCTTTTAGCTTAGTTTTTAAGCACCATGTAGCTTATAAATTAGGTAGCATACTTCATCAATGTAAGGGAGACACGAAATAGAGCAAAGATATAGCATAAACTCACTTCATATTTCAAAAATAATCAAAGAAACTTCAAAATTCGTATTTAAATTTGCAGCTAGTTTCAAAGCAAACTAAGTCCATAAATCACTTCCTGGAACTTATTTGAGCAAGTTCACATCCATAACCAAGTTCATAGAGGCCTGAAACTCGAGTTCTCTCACTCTCCGATTTGGTAAACTTTCATTGATTTCAAACTCTCATTTTATGTGTTGCTATCATGTCTAATGGTTATGGTTGAGTTTATAATGATCATTAGATCAGGTTTGAACCCTAGCATGAGAGTTCTAACGTCCAGAACGTAGGTTGCCATTGTCAACCGTGAGTTTATGTTTCTCTTCGAATCTCTTAACACAAGCACTTTCAGTCCAAACTAACCTCACCATTGGATTCCCAGACCTCGATTTAGGGGGGTAGGGTCTTCATTTGGTGTTTAAACTAACGATTTCGCAGGTTTTGAAAACCATCTCGCCGGAGAAGACAACCGGAAAACACTGTTCCGGTGGTCAGCAAGGCTAGGGCATGGTTGACTGCATGCGTGGCTTCCTCCCTCGCTCCTATTGGCTGGTCAACAAGTCTATGGCTCGCGTGGCAAAATGTTATAACATGATTGGTTCTGGTTTAAAAACATGGACCCCACATAACTTAAATTTAGAAGAAAAAAAAGAAACAAGTGGACTGGGCCTACACGAAGTGATTTCTACACCCCTGGTTTCTGGCCTGAATGCATCTTTTGAACTAAACTCAGTTCTTTTTCAGATTCACTTAATACACCCCCTGCATATTTTAATTAATAATCTCTATACTTTGCATTTTAATTAAAATCAACAAATCACAAAACACCAAAAATATTTTATTTTTTAGTTTTAATCTGATAAAATATTTATTTATTTTTAGACACAAAAATATTAATATTTTATTTAAATTAAGGCTATTTTGCATAATTAATTAGTATATATATTTATATGTTTGCTATTTAATTATTTCAACCAATCAAAAAATCATAAAAAAAAAATTGTTCTTTATATTAAATATAGTTTATATATTATAGGCTGATTTTGTACATATTTAGAATAATTTTCTCTTTAAGTTTTAATTATTTGTATAATTATTTATATAATTATGTATTAATTAACTTAATCAATTTCAAATCAATTTCAAAAATTCCAAAAAAAATTAGTTTTGTTTTAAAATTAATTGAAAAGCATTTTGAACATATTTTGAACTTAATTTTTAGGTTTAAATTTATTTTCATCTTCTTTTTTCCTCATTTTAATTTAATTAATCATGCATTAATTATAATTAAAATCAATCATAAAAAATCCAAAAACATTTCTTTATTTTTTTGCAATTTAAATTCCTAGATAAGTGTATAGGTTGTCAAATTCATGTAAATAGCGTAGTTTACATTTCCCGCACAATCGATGTAATAGCGTAGATTTACTTTCCGCATTTTACATTTCCGCATTTTAAATACCAGCACATATAAAACTGCGTGTATGCCAAAGATAAAAATTGAATCGTTAGATCACTAACTTCAAAGATAAAATATCTGAATCCAAACACAATCACACTTGCACCTCCTAGGGTAATCCCTCTTTCATTCTTTTTCAAAATCAAAAAATCAAATTCTACTGTTTCGAGTACAAAATCGAACTTTTGTTTATATCCGGTGAAAGGATAGATTTTTAAAGGAAATAGGATAAAGACCTTATAACTCAGGGTAGACCTCCTAATTTGCTTGCTCAAATCAAAACAAACAAATCTCTCATATATCATTGTTTTTCAAAATAAAACTTTCAAAAAGACAATACTTTGTATATATCCAAACAAGGATCATTACGAAGTTAACGTTCTTTTTTCAAAAAACATCTTTTGAAAGATAAAAAAACTTTGTATACATCCGCACAAGGATCATTACAAAGTCAATTTACAAAGGTATTTGAAACCACATACGAGCATTTCAAGGCAATAGAAAAGTAATTGAAAACAAGTGAGCTAAGCAAATTAAAGAGCCCATGGATAACCATGAATACAAAGGGTGCTAACACCTTCCCTTTGTATAACCTACCCCCTTACCCAGAATTTCTTAAAGGTCTTTTTTCTGTTTCTTTTATAAACCTTTCCTTAATTGGATAAAATAAAAGGTCGGTGGCGACTCTCTGATTTTCAAATACAAAAGCATAAGCAAAAAAAAAGAGTCAGTTCGCGTATCTCTCCGCGAGAGGTATGGTAAAAAAAACCGAGGGCGACAGAACTGGCGACTATGCTGGGGACATACTTTCTAAAAACAAAATGTTTTCAAAAGGGGTTACCTTTAGAGAATAGATCACTTCGATGTTTTTAATTGTTTGACTTGATTGCTCTATTTTTCAAAGGTTTGTTTGGGTATTTTGCTTGTGTGAAAGATTCTAACCCGAATCTCGAGATACCTTAAGTATGTGACAATAGACCAAAGAAACTGTACGGCATGTACTGATACGGTTGATCTGGTAGTCACCGTTAGTGCGATACTTTGGTTTATACTGATGTCCCTTGAAAACGATCAAGGAGTATATTAGGCTTCCTAAATGTCATTAAACACTAATTTATCTTAGAACCTTTTAGTTGAACTTGACTTGTGGCCTATTAAGTGGCTAGCTTTGAAATTGATCGAAGTTAGTTATCCTCGAGGAATATTTTGATCGGCCGTCCGAGCGCCGTATTGAGATGTTACCTCCAAGGATCGTAAAACCCGAATACTATTCTAGGACAGGTTTTAACCAACTCAACTTCAGTGGGGAGGGTATCACCTATCAGCTTCATGCAAGCCTTTAAACATAAGGCTATTGTTTGATTTGTTTGTGTTTGCCACATGTTTGACATCATAACATAATAAGCATCATAAGCATATCATTTTCTCACTAATCATTTCAAGGATCAAAGAGTTTACCTTTGTTCTGTTATTGCAGGTAATGGCTCCCGCCACCAGATATTACATCTGAATCAACATCTCAACGGTGCCATATGAACTGAAAAACTTAGTATCGGAATTCCCCAGGAATGTTCAATTCACCGAAAAGCACGGTCACCTACTCCATTTGGTTACCTCAAAATTTGAAGAAGACATGATACGGAAACTGTTCCAGTTCTTTGACCCCGAACATCATTGCTTTACCTTTCCTGATTACCAGTTAGTACCCACCTTGGAAGAGTTTTCTGAACTAATTGGGTTACCTGTTCGAGATCAACTACCTTTCACTGGTTTAGAAAGGATTCCAAAACCTGAAATCATTGCTGCTGCTTTACATTTGCGAAAGTCAGAAATCGAGTCCAATTGGGAAACAAAGAGTGGAGTTAAGGGTTTGCTTGCTAAGTTCTTAATGGAAAAGGCTCGATTACTACTAGAAAATAAAAGTTACCCAGCTTTTGAGGAGGTTGTGGCTCTTTTGATCTATGGGTTGGTTTTATTCCCTAATCCCGACCAATTCATAAGTGTGCACATCATCAACCTTTTCCTAACCCGTAACCCGGTACCAACATTGCTGGGAGACATTCTACATTCTCTACACACTCGTACCATGAAGAAACGAGGAACTCTTATGTGCTATATACCACTACTGGCTAGATGGTTTACATTTCATCTTCCCCGATCAGTGTTGAGAAATGAACAAAGAATGCAATGGTCTCGCAGGATTATGTCTTTGTCTCATTCAGATATCCGGTGGAACAACTTCTTTCAAAGAGACATTGCTATCATTGATCATTGTGGAGAGTACCCTAATGTGCCACTACTTGGAATCAAAGGGGGCATCACTTACAATCCCTCTTTAGCTTTACGCCAATTCGGATATGCACGGAGAAACGGTCCTCACGACATGATTATCCGTGGCATTGTGTTTGATTACGAGGATGATTCCCATAGACACCGACGAAGGTTTATACATGTGTGGGGCAGTGTCTATAGAATAGAAAGCAAAACTTTGGGGAAATGGAATTCTATTCCTATGGAACCTTACCTCAGATGGGTGCGGGCTCATGCTCAGAAACTCATCATGCCATATCCCGCTATTCTACCTGTGACTATTGAGCCAGAAGTCGAAGGAGACGAACCTCAAGTTATTCTACATCCGGATATGCCAACTGACATGGAGGAATTGCAAAAATCTTGGGTTCAACTAAAAGAGGAAAGAGACACCTTCAAAGCATACTGTCAAGACTATGAGAGGAGATTATTGGAGCTCACCGGACAACTCCAAGAAGAACAGCAGATCAACACATTCCTGGGTGCAAAGAGAAAGCGTCCATGGGAGACCTGAGGGATCATTCATTTTCTTTATTTATTTCTGTTTTGTAAGCCCGAATGAGGCAAAGAAAAAAGAAAAGAAAAAGAAAAAAAGAAAGAAAGAAATTGTTTAACTAATGTTTGTTTCTCGTTTGTTTTAACAAACCTAAACTCTAAGATCCTTGAAAACATTGCATATACATTTCATTCATAAGCATTGCATATGCATTTATTTCATTCATACACATTGCATAACAGGTTCACATGACGGATTTCTCATCTCCTCGCTGTTTATTTCAGTTAGAAGAGATGGAATCTGAAACAAGCATCAAGAATCTCGAAGCACAGAACGCCCAAGTTCAAGTGGCAATTCTGGAACTGGAAAAGGGGCAACAAGAACTGAAAGCCTTGATGATCAAGAAGAAAAAGAAGCCCAAAGGATATGTTTAAGAGGCTCCCTTCTATGGACATGTTATGCGAAGTCTTTGCAAAGGGGATGAGAATAGAGGATGTCTCAGTGGTTTCCAACTTACCATTCAAAATCTCTGCCAAAGCTCCGTTCAAAATTTCTGCTACACTCAAAGTGGCATTAGTAATCATTGCTAGTCCAACTCCATTTCCATACTCCTCAGACAAAGCTGTCCCGTGGGGTTACGACACTAATGTTTATGTCCATGGAGTTAAACAAGATACCTCGACTGACGAGGCCACAAAGTTAACTGCTCCAACTGTGGATAATATTGTGGGTACCAGCAAGATCACGAGAAGTGGAAGGATCTTTTCATCAGAAATTTCTCCAAATGTTGCTGCTGGTCCAGTCCAGGTCCCAGTTCCTAATCAAGATGACAACGCTCGAGGCAAAAAGCCACAAGTTGAACCAGTTCAAATACCGGTGGAAGTCACTGTTGAGGATCCATCAAAGCAAGAAATGGAGGAAATATTGAAAATCATCTGTAAGAGTGATTACAATATTGTCGAGCAACTGGGGCACACTGCTTCAAAAATCTCAATGTTGTCTCTGCTAAAGTATTCAGAAGCTCATGCCAAGGCTCTGATGAAGTTCCTGAAAGCTGCACATGTGCCTCAAGAGATTTCAGTCGATCAATTTGAGAATTGTGTTGCCAATCTAACCGTGAATAACAGCCTCGGTTTCTCTGATGTTGATCTAACCCCTGCTGGAAAAAATCACAATAAAGCCCTACATATCTCCATTGAATGTAATGGCACCACTCTATCTCATGTGCTGGTAGATAACGGTTCTTCTTTGAACGTGTTACCAAAAACAGTACTAGAAAAGCTTGACTTCGAAGGAATCATGTTACAACCAAGCGATGTTGTGGTAAGAGCCTTCGATGGGTCAACAAGAACAGTGTACGGAAAGGTGAATCTCCCAATCAGAGTGGGCTCTCAGATCTTTGATTCTACCTTTTACGTAATGGAAATTCACCCATCATATTCCTGTTTACTTGGACGCCCTTGGATACATGGGGCAAATGCTGTAACTTCTACCCTGCATCAGAAGTTGAAATATCCAGTAAAAGGAAAGATTGTCACAGTTTATGGCGAAGAGGAATATGTGGTTAGTCACCTGAGCAATTCCAAATACGTTGAGTTGGATGACGAATTCATCGAAACTCCCTGCCAATTTTTTGAGGTGGTCTCTCCAGATGTCTCTACCACCAAGCATATTTCTGCTACTCCAACTACAACTATGGCTTCTCTCAAAGATGCCAAAGCTGTGATCGAAAAAGGTGATTGCACAGTATGGGGACAGCTCCTTGATATACCTTACAAGTCCGACAAGCTAGGCCTGGGCTATGATAGTGGAAATCAAAAGAATGATCAAAGTCCTTGTTCTGGAGGACTAATGTCACATTTCATCAGCCAAGGAGTGAATTCTATTGAAGACGATGGAGTGTTCTTGAACCATATCATTCAGCCATATCCAAATGAAATTCCACCCCTTCCCATGGGAATGTGGGATACTTTGGGAGAACCAAGCGGCGGATATAATTATCAATATACCGCACCTCAAAGTTCTTTTATTTCTATGGAAGATATTACCCCAACTGGATGGGGTGATCAATTTGAGAATGACAAAAGTCTCACAAGTCCCAGCACTCAGCAATATCAAAATCCACCTAAAGAAGTATGGGATACGCTAGGAGAGCCAAGTGGCAAATATGACTTTATGGTGAAATATTCCGCTCCTCCGAGCTCACAAGTCGCCATGGAAGACATTGTCCCAACTGGATGGGATGAGCATTACGAAGACAATTTTACTCTTGAAGAAGCCAGGGAAACACCAAATAACGAGGGTTACTTTCTGTCAGAATACACCCCTCACCAGGATACACAAGTCTCTATCCAAAACATCATCCCGACTGGATGGGACGGCCTTATCGAGCATCTCGCTCAGCCAACAGAGATATCTCAGCCTGGGCTCTCGTATCCAGCAGACTATATCACTTATCCCGAAAGATCACCGGCTCATTTCCCCACTAATGAAATCAATGATGTGGAAGATGAAGAAGACAACGGCAACTGGAACAGCTGGATACTCCCTGCTCACAACAGTGGATTGAACAACTGGGAAGCGGAGGATGTGATCTCCTTTGATCAGGAGTAAATGAAATTTCCTGTTTTCTTTGTTTATATTGTGCCAAGATAAAAATGGTTCCTGTACTATCGAACCATGAGCTTGAAAGCTGTGTGCCTTGCCCGAAGCACACTGGTCCTTTTATAAGGGCTTGTCATATCATGATCATGTTCATTCAATAAAATCATGGGACGTTTGCATATTCCAATTTTGTGATCCTTTTTCTTTCTTTGCTTTTCAGATATCTATGTTTTCTCACACACACCCACATAAATAAAATGCAAATTCACATTCACTTTGGATCCAGTCGATAACGATTCTGCTATTGCCCGTCATGACTTTGAAAATCCGATCTACCAAACTGAGGACGAAAGTGAGGAAGATTGTGAAGTACCAAGAGAACTTGCAAGGCGGCTAGAACAAGAAGAGAAGGCTATACAGCCTCATGAGGAACCAATTGAGGTTATCAACTTGGGCAGCAACGAAGAAAAGAAAGAAGTCAAAATAGGGGCTGATTTAGAAAACAGTGTCAAGCAAAGACTGATTCAAATGCTGCAAGACTACGTCGAGATATTTGCCTGATCCTATGAAGATATGCCAGGCCTTGACACGGACATTGTGGTTCATCGCCTGCCAATCAAAGAAGGTAGCACTCCAGTCAAGTAGAAACTACGAAGGAGTAGGCCTGATATGTCAAAGAAGATCAAAGATGAGGTTGAAAAGCAATTCAATGCCGGTTTTCTGAAAGTTGTGAGTTATCCTCCTTGGATAGCTAACATAGTACCGGTGCCCAAAAAAGACGGGAAAGTCAGAATGTGTGTAGACTACAGAGATCTGAACCGGGCAAGCCCCAAAGATGATTTCCCTTTACCTCACATCGATGTACTGGTTGATAATACCGTACAATGCAAGGTATTCTCCTTTATGGATGGATTCTCAGGGTACAATCAAATCAAGATGGCACCCGAAGACATGGAAAAAACAACCTTCACCACACCCTGGGGAACCTTTTGTTATAAAGTAATGCCCTTCGGTTTAAAGAATGCAGGAGCAACCTATCAACGTGCAATGGTAGCTCTATTTCATGATATGATTCATCAGGAGATAGAGGTGTATGTCGATGATATGATTGCAAAGTCCAACACCGAAGAAGATTATCTGGGTCATCTACACAAGCTGTTTGACAGACTCAAGAAATACAGGTTGCGACTGAATCCAAATAAGTGTACCTTTGGAGTAAGATCCGGCAAACTCTTAAGTTTCATCGTTAGCAGCAAAGGTATTGAGGTTGATCCTGTCAAGGTCAAAGCTATTCAAGAAATGCCTATACCCCGTACCGAGAAACAAGTTAGAGGATTCTTGGGACGTCTAAATTACATCGCCCGATTTATTGCCCATATGACTACTACTTGTGTGCCGATCTTCAAACTGTTGAAGAAAGATCATGTGGAAAGGTGGAATGACAAATGCCAACTAGCCTTTGACAAAATCAAAGAGTATCTCCAAAAATCGCCAATCTTGTTACCACCAGTGGAAGGAAGACCTCTGATAATGTACCTAACTGTGTTAGAAGACTCAATGGGGTGTGTACTGGGGCAACATGACGAGTCCGGCCGAAAGGAGCATGCAATCTACTACCTTAGCAAAAAGTTTACCGATTGTGAAACAAGATACTCACTACTCGAAAAAACTTGTTGTGCCTTAGCATGGGCGGCTCGCCGACTAAGATAGTATATGCTAAATCATACCACTTTCCTAATCTCCAAAATGGATCCTATCAAGTACGTGTTCGAAAAACCTGCTCTCTCTGGAAGAATAGCAAGATGGCAAATGATCTTAACAGAATATGACATTCAATACACATCACAAAAAGCAATCAAAGGAAGTGTGGTAGCTGATCATCTGGCTCATCAAGCAGTGGATGATTATCAAGCATTGAACTTTGACTTCCCAGACGAAAACATTATGCTAGTCAATGACTACAAACAACCAGGACCGGAAGAAGGACCCGAGCTAGGATCCTGGTGGACTATGGTTTTTGATGGAGCTTCTAATGCACTTGGCAATGGCATCGGAGCTGTGATCATTTCCCCTGCAGGAGGTTATACACCATTCACTGCCAGATTATGCTTCAACTGCACTAACAATATAGCCGAGTACGAAGCATGTATTCTGGGTCTCAAAGCTGCAATTGATTTAAGAATCAAGTTCCTGGAGGTCTACAGAGACTCGGCCTTGGTGATTTATCAAGTCAAAGAGGAATGGGACACGAAGCACCCGAATCTAATTCCTTACAAAGAATATGTGCTGAGTCTGATTCCTTATTTCGAAGAAATCACTTTTGAACACATCCCACGCGAGGAAAATCAACTAGCTGATGCCTTAGCTACCATGTCATCCATGTTCAAAGTCAGGTGGGACAATGAGGCGCCGATGATCACCATTTACAGACAAGATGAACCTTCTTATTGCAATGAGATCGATGCCGAAGGAACGGAAGAAATACCATGGTTCCATGAAGTAAAAAGATATCTCGAAGCTCAGGAGTACCCTGAAGGGGCGCCATTAACGACACACAGTTTCTAAGGAGGTTTGCTGCCAAATTCTTTCTAAGTAATGGGACCCTATTGTTTACGGTGATTTCCGGTAAACAACCGCTAGTCCTCCAAACTATAATAAATATGATTTGGTTACTCGCAGGATCGACTAGATTGATCCTAGGACACATAGTCAATTAGATTGTTATCAATATTCTTTAGAACCATGTTCATGATTCGTTGTCTTCGACAAATGTTATTCGATTGAAAACATACACTTTTAGTGATGACTTGATTATATGTGATTATGACTTTAAAATGTAAACAACGCAGATAACGTAACATGCAATTCTGTTAAAAAGAATCTTAAAACATAAAACTGTTAAAGATCTTGAAAGTAAATAACATGAAAGTAAATAACATGAAAGTAAATAACATGAAAGTAAAGATACAGTAATGTAAATGACAAGAAGTAAGTAGAATGCAAGAGTTTAAAGATATTCGAAAACGAAAAGCAATAAAAGATAATACTCATGTATTAAGATGGTGGTGTCATACGTACATTTTCTCAGCGAACTCGTTCTCGTTAACGCTTGATACTTGAGTAAATATGTGAGTGATTTGTACAAAATGAACACACGGAATTCTATCATAAAAACTCCTATTTATACTAGTTTCGACCATAACGGCCCTATGCTAATCCGCTGCCACGTTTCTCATAAGAACTTCCAGCGATGACATCTGTGAATAAGCAGTTACGCAACTATCTTCGAATTTCAAATCTTCCCGCCTGAGTCCATCTTCGACGCGTGGCAGTATGTTAATAACACTTACTAACAAACACGCTAAATAATAATACTTAAGCAAATTCATAAATTTTGTCTAAGTCTTCGAGGATATGTCCTTCCAATAGCTTTCAGTAGCCATCATCTTCATAAAAAACTTAGACATTTTTTACTATCGAAACATGGCCATCAGTAGCCATTTTATATTTCTCAGAGATGGTCATCAGTAACCACCTTGCCTTCGATCATACACTCCTTCGAAGCACATATATTTGTTCAACGAAATCTTCAGCTAACAAATTGCCCCCAATAAATGCCTGTTTCGAAGATCAACAGAAATAGGCGTTTTTTGCCATCATAAGATTTCGTCTCTTATTAAATTTTTGATAGTTCCAAGACTACTGACTAAACGTCATAATCATTGATAATCTCTGTTTCCGAAACGTCTTGTCATTCTCAAAATGTCTTCTCATAACTTACATTCCCACGTCCTTGACCTTACTTCCTGATTATTACTCCTATATACTAGGAGTAAAGCTGAATCTTTCGACCGCCATTGGATTAAATCATCATTCGCCACGTGTCCTTTGGGTTTTACCCAAAAGATTTAAAAAGGATTCCCGTTAAACCTTTAAATACTTTGGACTTGCACTCTTTTTATAACTTCTCATTCCTATTTCTCCGTCTTCTTCATCAAACAAAGGAACCAACATCTTCAAACTTTTCAAATCTGAATTTCTCAAAACTCGTCCGATGGCTTCATCTTCCAATGTTCTTCAACCTGCTCTAAAGCTCCAATCCACCACACGGTCTGGTGAACACGAACACATTCCAAACCCTAACGTTGAAGAAGTTCGCGCTATCTACGCTTCCCAGGTAATCATACCCTTTGAACTTTCTGGAAAATCTTTTGCTTTTATGGGTCCATTGCCGGGTGAAGATAACCAAACCCTAAGTAAGTTCTTCCCTGCTTATTATAAGACTAGGCCATTAGTAAGCAAAGCTAACACAAATGAAGAGGGTTGTTCTCCTTCAGGAGAATCTGCTAATGTTGAAGAAACTTCAACTGTAGCCCCTTTGGCTTTGCCAAAAATTAGGTTAAATTATATGACCAACTTTGTGAAAGTGTTTAGGTCACTCCCTTTAGCCAAAGATCCTGACTTGTACTTTGCCTGGTTAGAAAAAGTAGAGAAAAAGAAAGAATCTGACTGGAAATCGTTAGGAATCTACGATTTGATCCAACTATCAAAAACAGGCTTAACATATAACCAACCCATGCTAGTAGCAGCGGTCCATTTCTGGGATGCTTCCCACAACACTTTCCACCTCCCATGTGGAATGGTCACCCCTACTCTCTTCGATGTAGCTGCGATTACAGGACTTCGACCAACTGGGGAAGACTTTGATCCCACTGAGATGGATGTTGACACAATTGGTTTTAATAATTCGACAGTTACTTATACTGCGTTTATCCAACAACATCATGTTACCGCGAACGAAGAAGTCTCTGATAACGAACATATTGCCTTCTTGGCACTATGGCTTTCGCGATGTGCTTTCTGCTCAAGATCCATACAAGTTGCAAAGAGATATCTTTGCATGGCTAATCAATTGCATAATGGAAAAAAGCTCAATCTTGGCCAACTACTTCTGGGATTTCTTTATGAAAACCTTAGCGAAGCTGCAAACCTTACCAAGAATTATCAATCTGGTGCCTTACTTTATGCTGGACCTTTCTGGCTTTTGCAACTGTGGCTAAATGCTACGTTCGAAGCTCATCTTCCGTTTCGAGGGAAAGTCAAGGAGGAAGATGACAAAATCAGGAATCGAACTATTGAAGGAACTAGGTTGGCTTACCTAACTCCAAAAGAAGAGCCTGGGAAACTTCAAGAATACTTCTTAGCGTATATGATGATGTTTGCCCAGCGTCATCAATTCGATCCGTCTATGGCTCCGTTTGTACATAGAACCAAGGGTCCTGAATGGTTTACTCAGAAATTCCCACCAACATCTCAGGATCAACAAACTGAGCTTATGGAAATTTGGGAATCTTTTCTGACTCCAAGGTTGTTCCTCCACCGTCTTCGACCATCGAAAGGGCAATGCATCCTTGTGTGCTATCAACCAAATTTGGTTTCACGACAGTTTGGATTGGTCCAAATAAAACCAAAATGCTTATATGAGAAAAGGAGTCATATGTGCTTCCACACCTTATACTTGTCAGAAGAAGAATGTGAAACAAAAGTTAACAGATATGCTGACGTCACCAACCTTTCCCCTATTCCTTTCGAACCTTCCTTTTACTGTACACCAGACTTCCATCAATGGTGGACGAATTATTACACTTCTCAAATCTTTGATGCTGATAGTTTGACGCAGGAACTAACTGCAGCTTTTGCTGATGTGCAGGAGACTTTTCGTAAAGGTACTACAACTCATATTAAAGAAATACAAGCTTTCCAAAATTTTTTTGAAACTATCTATAGGCCTGATGATCTTAGTCGGACCGTTCGTGAGGCTGCAATCACTTTGCGCGAAAAGTTTTCCGCCAAACTGGATAAGTTGAAATTGCCCTCGTATGTTCGACCAGAACTACGTTATGAAGTGGCTTTCAAACTTAATCCTCCAAAATTTCCTCCACTGCCAAGCGCGGATTTTGGTGTGGCTTTGAGCCCCCCTTTTCCAGATTGGTTTGTGTGTGGCAACGTTTTAAAAGATCTTCAAAACAGTAGTAAAAAACGTGCTGAACGGGTGGTTCCGACTAAGCATACCTTGGATACTTTCAAAGGACATCTCCATATAGATCTCGAACACGTTCGTGTCTTGACTCCAATACCTGAAGGTTTGGATTCAGACAATCTTTTCGACTGACTTTTCCTTTTTGGCTGGTATACTAATTTCAGTTTCGACTACAGCTGTTGCTCATAGGAGGAAGATCAAAGAGACTCCTGCCCAAAAGAATCCTGGGACATCCCAAAGCGACAAACCCAGTGAAAGTGGCTCTCTCAATCCTGATAAAAAGCCTACGGTACGCACCTTTTGCGTTCTTAATCTTATATAATCCGTAATCAATAGTCCCTTTGCTTATCATCTGTCTTTTCAGAGTTCGAAGCCCCCAACTGGTCCGAAACGGAAAGTTTCTTCGTCCGCTGCTTCAGATGATGAAGATAAATCTCCTCCTAGCACTAGACAAGGACTTAGGAAAAGGCAAAAATCTGCTACTCCTTCGAAAAAGGGAAAGGGAGCAAGTCCCTCCAAAACTGCTTCTCCTACTGATAAAGCGTCCTCTGAAGATTCCCCTTTGAAAACAACTAGCAACATACTTGTTGTCGAAAGTCACAATTCAAGTCCAGATAATATCCAAACCAAGGTCTTTCAGGTTTCTTCGCATATTAACTTGTGACTTTATCTAAATAATGGGATTAACTTTTTTACCTTGTTATTGCAGGATGATGCTGGCACTGCTACTTCAGGTTTCAAAGATCCTGGTCTTACCATTGATGTTCCCAAACTCTATGGTAATAATAATCTTTAGCTTCGTTGACAAACTTGTTACAGGTTTATTCTTATGACTAACTCTGCTTTATCTGACACAGATACTTCTCGAGACAAAGCTCCTGCTCTTTCACCCGTGGTCGAAGATGCTCAGCCCATCAACACTATGCTGCCTGATGAACCCGTTGAAGAAAGTCATTCTACTGATGAATCTCCAGCCACCCATCAAGACAAAAGTTTGGAAGGCGAAGATCACGCCCTCTCAGGTAGTGACAATGTGAATCTGCATCCTCATCATAGTGACGACACTGTGTCTGAATCAGATGCTATGGAGGAAACTTCCAAACTAGAAAAACAAAACTTTCAAGAAGCTTCGACTCTTGACACAAAAGCTGATCCTGGGACCACTTCAATGCCTGCCCCTACGCCTTCGGAGCTAGAACAATTAAAGCATGCTGATCCTCTTAGTTTCTTGAAGATTATCATGAATGTGGATACTTCTTCGTCTCCAAGTCCTGACGTTATTCCAGTTTCGACTGTGGGGTCTGGCAACCAAGAAGACACTTCTAGCCTGCTCCGACAAATCAAAGAGCGGTTCTTCGATGTCAATCTTGTGGATCTCCTCATTCGGGATCCTCTTAAGAGTCATGGTTTACATCAACTTTTGAGAAAAGTAGATTTACTTCAAGTCTCCACAACAGTCTCAGACGTACTTGTTCTGTTAGGCTCTCTGGTTGAGCAACTTCAAGCTGATATCCTTCGAAAACGAAGTATCGAAAAAGAGTTATCTGAAGCAATAGCCTCCCGTGATTCTTCATGGAATTCTGCAGTAGATGCAACCCAACGAGGCGAAGTCCTCAAACTTAAGCAATCAGAAGACCAGAAGGCCTTTGATGATCATGCAAAAAATATTAAGATCTGGAAACAAGAGATAAAGGCACTTGAGGAGAAAATCAAGGAAGCTGAACGCAGCCAGGCAACCATCCAACAATCCAACCAAAAGGAGTTGGTCGAAATAGTACAATCAGGGATCACACATTTCGAGGCCGCTCAGAAATTGATTCCTGAGATCGAAAGGTTGAAGAAACAACGATCGGTGATTGAACTCCGTATGACTTCTTGGGAGTCACAATATTCAAAGATCAAGAATAACCTCCCTGAGGGTTTCAACTAGCTGCTTCGAACCTTATTATCTGTTGCGTTCTTATTTGTAATCGAAACCTCATATGTTTTGTAAAAGCACTTATTTATATGCTTAACTTCTCCCTTCGTTTAAATATAATATTTATCAGCACTACTTCTTAGCAAATCTTTTCAATCTCTTGTCAAAATATATTTTCAGATCCTCCACAGTACTCTTCATTAATGCAACATGCAAACTCCGAATACTCTTCGCAACCTCTTAGCCTTTGGACTTGACGTTTCTACTTCTTTAGCTCTAATCATGACTAAACAGTAACGTTACTTTTTCAAAACGTCATTTCAAGACGTGCGTGAATCAGTTTCATGATTGCTATTCAACTTCCAAGGGCGGGAAACGGCGGATGTAATAACTCCTCTCTTTGGAAAAACCAACTGCAGTCTAATCAATTATTAAAAAACTAAACCAACCTTTAGTATTCCCTTTCTATATAAAGGTCCAATATCACCCTTATTTTCTTCATTCACTCATTCTCTTCTTTCCTAAACTCAGAAAAGAGAAACCATTTTTCTCCCTCCAAAACCTTCTTCTCTTTTTTCATAATGGCCGAAATCCTCTCTTTTAATGAAATCAAAACCCTTATCCGGAGCGAGTTCAGACTTTCTGAGGATGAACTCCTTCGCCACTTTATCACTCTTGAAACTTTGTTTGTCAATCAGGAGTTGGACTTCTACTTTGAGGAAGTCTTGGAAGGTGCTGTTTATCCAAACATGTTGGCTGAGTTTTGGATGAATGCTACTGTACGCATAGATCCTGAAGGTAGAACCACCATAGATTCTGAGATTCGGCATGCACGTTTCAGCATTACTCCTGCCACCATTGCTCACTTAATCAAGTGCAGTAACTCTGGGGAACGCTTTGATGACGATGGCTTTAACATGACCACGCATCTCATGCTGAGGTCCGTCATGGAAAATGATCCTTTTAGTGCCAGAGTTGTTAGGATCTGGCATCAGATGCTCGTGGGTAACTTCCAGCCTCGGAGGGTCAATGAAAACAACATCTTGGTTGAAGATTTGGAGTTCATCTTCTGTGGTCTTCGAGGGAAGAAGATCAACATTCCTTTGATGATATTCAAAGGTCTCGTGAAAGCTGTCTCTATTGGTACTGAACGGCAGAGGAACGTGACTTGCCTCCCATACGGAAGACTTCTTACTTTCATCTTTCAAAGGAAGGGTGTAGTGAGACGCATGCGTGAGGGCGGAGCCATCGACATGTTCGAAGCTGAAGCTTCACCCGTGTTGTCCTTGGAGGGTTTAAACCAAAGGATTAACTAACAACTTTCCTTTTTTCCTTTATCTTAGGGTTTTTTATGCTTTCTTTTCTTTTTCGTTGTACTTTCAGATCCTGTTTGGATCTTTTGTAATGCATGTAAACCCAAGTTATGAATGACAAATATTTTGAAATTTCTTTAGACTTTTCCTTTTTAAGTCTGTTATTCTGCATGCAAAGCCATTTTGATCAATATGGCTCATGTGTTTTGACACATGGCTAACCATTTTGGCTTTTCGTGACACCTCAAGTGTCTACGTTTTTGCAATCTTAACTTCGAACATGCTTGGCTTATATTTCTTCAAATACTTCCCATTTACTCTTAAGATTCTACGATCTTCTGCTAATTCTTCGATTTCATAAGCATTGTTCGAAAATGTTTTTAAGATTCGAAAAGGTCCTTCCCAATGTGGGGACCATTTACCAAGCGCCTGATTTTTTCGGTCTATAGGTAAAATAACTTTCCAGACTAAATCGTTATTAACAAAAGTTTTACCTTTCACCTTTTTATTGTATGCTCTGGATACCCTTTCTTTCTGTCTTTTAATCATTTCCAATGCTCGAAGCCTGTCTTCGTCTAGATCTACCAACTCATTCATCATTAACTCCCAGTAAACGTTGGGAGAAATGTCTGCTTGTCTTTGTATTCTTACTGACTGCAAACATATTTCGATTGGTAGTACCGCATCATGTCCAAACGTCAACTGGAAAGGAGTTGTATTTGTAGCTTCTCTTGGAGATGTTCGACAAGCCCAAAGTGCTTGATCCAAAGTCTTATGCCAATTCTTGGGTTTCTTCCCCACATGCTTCTTAATAAGACCAATTATAATTTTGTTTGCTGCTTCGACTTGTCCATTTGCTTGAGCATAATAAGGTGTGGATGTTAGCAACTTGAATCCTATTTCCTTGGCAAAGTCCTGCATTTTTCGTCCAGTGAAGACTGATCCCTGATCAGTTGTTATGCTTTCTGGGATTCCGAACCTATATATAATATATTTTTGAATAAACTCAATCACCGCTTCTTGGTCCACATTTGCCAATGGTATTGCTTCGACCCATTTTGTGAAATAGTCTATTCCTACCAAAATGTACCTTTGACCTCTGGATGATTTGGGGTGAATTTCTCCAATTAAATCTAAAGCCCATCCTCTGAAAGGCCAAGGTTTCACTATTGTACTGAGTTCATTTGCTGGAGCATGTTGTATACCTGCATGTTCTTGGCATTCTTGGCACCCCTTGGCAAATTCTATGCAATCTTTCAACATTGAAGGCCAATACATCCCATAACGAAACAAAAGCCATTTCATCTTATGTCCTGCTTGATGTGCACCACATGCCCCACTGTGTACGTTTGATAGAGCCAAGTATGCTTCTGCTTCACCCAAGCATTTCAGCAATACCCCTTCAGGAGTTTTCTTGAACAATTCATTCCCCATTAGAAAATATGACAAGGCTCTATACTTGATTTTTCTATCTGTCTCCGTCGAAGGATCCTTCAAATAGTTGATTATGGGGCTCCTCCAATCCGTGTCTGCCAAAGAGTCAATATTTAAGACTTCGAACTCTTCTTTGTTGGCATAACCTAATTGCGAATTCTCTAGATCGCTCGGAGAAAGTTTAGTAGACATTGCTCTTCCTCTTACTTCGATCAATTCTTCCAATTTTTCTTTCGATACTTTGTATCCTGAAGCCAACTGTGCCAAGTCGTTCGCTTCTTGGTTATTCACCCTTGATACGTGTTTCAATTCTACATATTCGAATTTCTTGAGTAGCCTATTTGCAATGACAAAGTACATGATTAGATTCTCTTTGATGCACTTGTATTCTTTTGTTAATTGTTTGATGACCAATTCGGAGTCTCCTTTAATTTCGACTCTGGTTGCCCCCAGTTCTAACAAAGCCTCAAGTCCGGCGATTAACGCTTCGTACTCAGCTTCATTGTTGGAGCATAATGGTCCTTCGAGTTTGTACTTGAGCTTTGTTGGAATTCCATCAGGAGAAATTATCAACACTCCAACTCCAGATCCTTCTCTATGTGTCGACCCATCGAAGTACAACTTCCAAGGTTTTAGGTCCACGTAATGCAGATGATTCTCAACCACTGCGTGATCGACAATGAAGTCTGACACAATTTGGCCTTTCATTGCCTTGAGAGGTTGGAATATTAGCGAATATTCCGTTAGGGCTAAAGCCCACTTGCCAATTCGACTATGTAATATTGGCTTGGATAACATATGCTTAATAACATCACAATGAGACGAAACGTAAACATCAACTGGCTTTATATAATACTTAAGTTTAATACAAGAGAAATACAAACAAAGGCAGAGTTTTTCTATAGCAGTATATCTAGTCTCTGCATCATTGAGTACTCTACTTAAGTAGTAAATGGCTCTTTCGATGCCATTTTCATCTTCTTGTGCCAGCATGCTGCCTATTGTTTTGTCTGATGCTGAGATGTACAGGCGCATGTGTTTCTTCCCGTTTGGGGGAGATAAGATTGGTGGACAAGTCAAGTATTGCTTTATCTGATCGAAAGCTTCTTGATGTTCAGCACGCCATTCGAACTTTCCTTGCTTAAGCCGTAGTAAAGGCGAGAAGGCTTGCGTGCGTCCACTCAAGTTAGAGATAAATCTTCTTAAAAAATTTATCTTTCCCAATAGTGATTGTAACTCTTTCTTCGTGGATGGAGATTTGGTTTCCATGATGGCTTTTGTCTTGTTCTGGTTGATCTCTATTCCCTTTTTATGGACTACGAAACCCAAGAAATCTCCTGCTTGTACAAAGAAAGCACATTTAAGGGGGTTCATCTTCAATCCATGTTTCCTCATTCTTTCGAATGATTGGCTTAAATGATCGAGATGATTCATTCCCGAAGTAGATTTTACCACAATGTCGTCTATATATACTTGCATGAATGTTTCTATAAAGTCATGGAATATAGAGTTCATTGCTCTTTGGTAAGTTGCCCCAGCATTTTTTAAACCAAAAGGCATTACAACCCATTCGTAAGTGCCTATTGCCCCTGGGCAACGAAACGCTGTCTTGGATACATCATCTTCTGCAATAAAGATCTGATTATATCCTGAGTATCCATCCAACATACTTAGATACTCAAAACCTGCGGCTGAGTCTACCAGCATTTCTGCTACAGGCATGGGATATTCGTCTTTAGGAGTGGCTGCATTAAGATCACGAAAGTCTATGCATACTCGTAAAGAGCCATTCTTTTTAATTACAGGTACTATATTGGCAATCCATTCGACATACCTTGTAGTTTGGATAAACTTGCAACGTAAAAGCCTTTCGACCTCTGCTTTAATCTTCGAATGGATCTCTGGCGCGAATCTTCTAGGAGTTTGCTTCACAGGTTTCTTCCCTTCTTTTATTGGAAGCTTCAATTCGACTAGATCCCTTCCTAGACCAGGCATCTCATCATAATCCCAAGCAAAGCAATCTCTATTTTCTTTCAGCATTTTGATGACCGTTGCTTTTAGTTCTGGCTCTAATTTCGCGCTGATATATGTTATCCTTTTTTGATCCCTGTCTCCGAGGTTTACTTCTTCGAGTGGATCTTGGGCTAACATCTTTATATTAGAAGCCATTGGGTCTTTTTCGAACCCTAAAGGTTCTTCGTCGTATATTGCATCTAATCTTTGGTTTGATCCTTCGTCCATAATCTCTTCATCTAGGATCGTATCTTTGGAGTGTTCGAAATCTGTATGCACCTCCAATTCTGCTATCTCTTCTTTGATTTGGATGGTATCTACCTTTACATCTGCTAATTCGGCCTCGAGAGCCGCCTTCTGTTTGTTCTCGGCCACGTAGGCCGAAATCTTTTCGAAGAATGAAGACTCAGACATGATTAATGTCATCGTCCCAGCCTGTTGGCCGTATTGCTGCATGATCTTCTAAAGGTGCTGTATCCGTTGGACCATCCATGATCTCTCTATCCCATTGGAATCCGTTTGGGTGCAAAGTAAGATAATACAATGCATTCTTATTTGGGGTGTACATCTCTTCTGCAGTATGACAAGGTCCTATATTTGCCAGATTCCTATCGAAGTTGGATTTATTTACCTGGTTAACTTCAGCCATATAGTAACTCTGATCACCTTCGATGTTTTCTACTATGCCATCTTCTCTCCAGATTGTCACCCTTTGATGCATTGTTGAGGGTACAGCTGCTACCCCATGAATCCATTCCCTTCCGAGCAACAGGTTATAGTTTGCTTTTGCTGGTATAACCATGAACATAGTGGGTCTGGTAACTGAGCCTACTGTCAAATTGACTTGAACAACTCCCAGTGTTTGTCCTATCTTACCCTCATAGTTAGACAAGACCATGTTATGTGGTCTTATGTCCGTATCGAACATGCCAATTCTCTTTATCATATACTGGGGCATCAAATTTACTGCTGCTCCCCCATCAACTAGGACTTTATTGATGCCAACATTCTCAATCTTAGCCCTAATATAGAGTGGTTTCAAATGATTTCTCATACCCTCATCAGGCCTCTCGAAGAAAGCATTCTGCTCTTCGACTGCACCATTATTTAGCACATAGTAACACACAGGTCTGTGTTTTGCCATTTCTTCGATATCAGCCTCCTCACAGTCTTCTACCTCAGTTTCCTGGTTAAACTCGTGAGGGAGTACGGACACAACATTGCAATTTAAATTTATAGACGAGACTCCATCAGAATCAAAATCATTTGTCATTCTGTCCTCTTCGTTCCAGGAATTTGACCGCATCTTATCTTCTTCATCCAAGAGCTTTTCAGCTTCGAACAATGCACGTTCCACCGGAGGTTTGTTTGACTTTGCTCCCTGGTATGGGACTTGGTTGCTGCTAGTTTCTCCAGTTTCTCTTGGTCTATATTCCTTCTGGGCCTTTTTCATCCTCTGGTGCCTCCTCCATTGGGACCGAGACATAGGGTTTTTTCCCTTATAGTTCTCCAATCGATATGTCTCTCGATTTGGCCTTTGAAATTGTCTCCTATATGCCATTGCGGTTCTTCCTCCTTGGTCCCAACTACGCCGTTTGTTGGTTCTTGCATCGGCTTGTACCCATCTATCCCTAGGTGGATCTGCAGGGACTTTGAACGTTACCCTTCGAACTCTAGGGTGTGGACTATCTGGTCTCTTCGTTGGGGTCCATACATCGAAACCATACAGGTCAGGACGTAGCCCCTGAGTTTCTTGATTCATGGAGCAGTGCACACGTTCAAATGATCGTGCTAGCATCTCATCATAGGCTGCCCCACATCTGGGGCAGAGTGCAACTTCAGAGTTCCCTTTGTGGCATCTGATCAAAAATCCTAATAAGCTTTCATCCATCCTTGGGTACACTTGTAGTAAAGGATTTGGTTCTCTCCCTGGGTGTTCCCATCTTTCACGTCGAGCCCTTTCGAAATTGGCTTCGATTCTTCGATTCAGCATGATCGAACACCTTGGGCACATCCATTGTTTTCCGCCATTTCTCTCATGGCAATTCCATAGGTAGTCTTTGAGGCTTTCAGCTCTTAGAGGAACTTTAATACCCCCATTCTGCCTTGTCAGCCGTGTCTCTAGTTCGCCAAACTCAGATGTTGGGTGTCTGGCGCTAACCATGTTAACCACCGCTGGAGCAACTTCAGAGATTTGGATTTTCTGGAGTTTTATCCTGAGGTCTTCAGTGGCCTCATTGCTCTCTTCTTTTGGTGCTTCAGTCATCTCTGTTTGGGAAGCTTCTTCAATCTCAGTATTGAAGATTATTTCATCATTTAGGCTTTCAGTAGCCTGCTTTCCGTTGAGCATTGCCTTAGTTTCCGCCACTTCGATCTCCGATACTTCCACCATGTTGATATCTTCTACCTCACAGAGGCTAGCATCAGCAATGTTTAGGGGATTGGTATCGACCCTCATGTGACTCTTGGTCTTGTCAGCAAATTTCAACCTTCCATCATTGATAGCATTTTGAATTAGATCCCTGAAAAGAAAACATTGTGAAGTTTTATGGCCTAAAAACCCATGATATTTACAGAAACCTCTTTTCTTCCGTTGTTCCAACGGAGGAATTTTGGAATTAGGAGGTAGTATCATTTGGCCATCTTTTACTAATAGATCAAATATTTCATCACACTTAGTAATATCAAATGTATAAGTTTTCTTAGGAAACCTATCATTCTTATCATTTTCTACAGGGTTCTTTCCATTTGCAGGATTTAATAGTTTGCAGGCATAAGGTGGTGCCTCTTTTAATTCTGCTAAGTCTATTTCGACTTCCTCCAGGCTATATGAGTCATTGCAAGACTCATCATCGGCGTCTTCGGCTTCGACGTATGCTATCCTTTCCTTCTTATGACTTTTATTAGCCCTAGCCTTTTCTGCTTTCAAGCGTTCGACCTGTCGAACTCTATCTGCCAACTGGGCCATGTCCCTAAGGTATTGGGTATCTAATTTCTTTCTTATTGAGTAATCTAGACCACCTGCAGCCATTTCGACAAGTTCGTGCTCAGGAACTGTCGTAAAGCACCTAGATTTCAACAGACGGAACCTATTCAAATAATCATCAATAGTCTCCGTGAATTTCCTCTTAACACTGGCCAATTCCTTCAAACTTATCTTAGTTTGACCCATGTAAAATTGCTCATGGAACAATCTTTCTAGGTATGCCCACGCATCTATCGAATTGGGTGGCAAAGTAGTAAACCAAATAAAGGCATTCTTTGTCAGCGAACTAGGGAAATACTTGATCCTCAAGTCCTCGTTTCCTGCCAAGTCCCCTGCTTCTGTTAGATACCTAGCAATGTGTTCCACTGTCGATTCGTTAGTTTCGCCTGAAAATTTTGTAAATTTGGGTACCTTAGTGCCCCTAGGTAATTCTGTCTGCATAATATAGTCTGATATAGGGGATGTATAATTTGGACGTCTGAGTCCAGTACTTAGGCCATTATTGGTCATCACCCTTTCTATCATAGCAGTCAAGTTATTCTCCGTGGCCAGATTTTCCCTTCTGACTCTTTGAACAACCCCATCTGGATGTTCATTTCTACCTACAACTCTTACTCTGGGTTGTTCTTTCTCCGTTTCTTGTCGAACGGGGACGGTTCTTTGACTTGAAGTCTCTAAATTAATTACTGGAATTTCTTCTGTCCAATTCGTCCTCCGCAAGGAGTTTATGTCTCGGATGGTTGGTCTCGATGATGGGCCCTCATCTTGTATGCGTTCTAAAACGGGCATTCCCTCTTGGTACGCGGGCTGTTTATCTTTCCTTTTTGGTTGTGTTACACCCATGAACTCTGCCATCCGATTCATTTGAGATGACATCTTTTGGAAAGTTTCTACATTTTCCCTATTTGTGCAAGAAATGTTTGTCAATAATGGGGAAAAGATTGAAGTCAATTCTTTGGCTAAAGCCCCTAGCATATCATGGTTGCTTGCATCCATTTCTTGTCGAAATGCTGCTTGGCTGTTTGTGGTATAATGAGGCACCTGGGTAGAAAAACCAATGTTGTGTGTACTTCGACTTGCAGATCCCACATTTGGTGAAAATGTCGCATTATTAGTTGGGACATAAGTAGGTCCGGCCCCTCGTACGCCTGATCCAAAAGGAAATGGCATCCCGTATGGAGGATTTGGCCTCCATTCGAAAGTTGAATTCGTGCCTTGACTAGACAAGTTATTTGCAGCATTTGTTGAGGGAAACGGTAATACTTCCTCTGCACTCGTGGTCGAAGGTGCAGTTGTTGACACTGAAACTGGCAAAGTCCCTGAAAGTCCTGTATTATTCTCAGGCACCGACTGGGAATTATCTGCAGGTCTCGATCCATTTGGACCCGTTGTATCCCTTGTTCCTTGAGTGGAATTCGAATTTGCCGCTCCTGATCCTGTGCTTTGTGAGGGATCTTGATCACCCCCTGCACTGGCTGTAACAGCCATTTTCTTGTTGTACCTTCGTTTGGGAACCGGTTGTGCACTGTTTGTTAATTTACCGTTCCTAAGGTTCATACAAGGTCTTGATATTGTCTAGACAAAACAAAGCAATTGATTAAAACAATCCGTTCGACACTGTCCCACTGGGCGTGCCAATTTGTTTACGGTGATTTCCGGTAAACAACCGCTAGTCCTCCAAACTATAATAAATATGATTTGGTTACTCGCAGGATCGACTAGATTGATCCTAGGACACATAGTCAATTAGATTGTTATCAATATTCTTTAGAACCATGTTCATGATTCGTTGTCTTCGACAAATGTTATTCGATTGAAAACATACACTTTTAGTGATGACTTGATTATATGTGATTATGACTTTAAAATGTAAACAACGCAGATAACGTAACATGCAATTCTGTTAAAAAGAATCTTAAAACATAAAACTGTTAAAGATCTTGAAAGTAAATAACATGAAAGTAAATAATATGAAAGTAAATAACATGAAAGTAAAGATACAGTAATGTAAATGACAAGAAGTAAGTAGAATGCAAGAATTTAAAGATATTCGAAAACGAAAAGCAATAAAAGATAATACTCATGTATTAAGATGGTGGTGTCATACGTACATTTTCTCAGCGAACTCGTTCTCG
Source organism: Vicia villosa (assembly GCF_029867415.1). NCBI lineage: Eukaryota > Viridiplantae > Streptophyta > Magnoliopsida > Fabales > Fabaceae > Vicia > Vicia villosa. The sequence goes on from NW_026705034.1 coordinate 148,958, forward strand.
TTAACGCTTGATACTTGAGTAAATATGTGAGTGATTTGTACAAAATGAACACACGGAATTCTATCATAAAAACTCCTATTTATACTAGTTTCGACCATAACGGCCCTATGCTAATCCGCTGCCACGTTTCTCATAAGAACTTCCAGCGATGACATCTGTGAATAAGCAGTTACGCAACTATCTTCGAATTTCAAATCTTCCCGCCTGAGTCCATCTTCGACGCGTGGCAGTATGTTAATAACACTTACTAACAAACACGCTAAATAATAATACTTAAGCAAATTCATAAATTTTGTCTAAGTCTTCGAGGATATGTCCTTCCAATAGCTTTCAGTAGCCATCATCTTCATAAAAAACTTAGACATTTTTTACTATCGAAACATGGCCATCAGTAGCCATTTTATATTTCTCAGAGATGGTCATCAGTAACCACCTTGCCTTCGATCATACACTCCTTCGAAGCACATATATTTGTTCAACGAAATCTTCAGCTAACACCTATACAAACGCAACCATGACTCGACTTTACTTCGTTGTGTAAACAAGAAGGAAGCAGAACAGATTATGGAAGACATACACGATGGTGCCTTTGGTACTCATTCAAGTGGACATACAATGGCTAAAAAGATCTTAAGAGCAGGTTATTACTGGTCTACTATGGAAACAGACTGCCATCATCACTCTAAAACCTGTCACAAATGCCAGATATATGCCGACAAAGTACATGTACCTCCAGTCTCGCTAAACGTCCTGACGGCTCCTTGGCCTTTTGCAATGTGGGGTATTGATATGATTGGAGAAATCAAGCATACTGCCTCCAACGGACATCGTTTTATCCTAGTCGCTATCGACTACTTCACTAAATGGGTAGAAGCAGCTTCTTTTGCTTCTGTCACCAAAAATGTTATGGCCCGATTTATCAAGCACAATCTCATTTCTCGGTATGGCATCCCTGAACGGATCATCACAGACAATGGCACAAATCTAAACAACAGAATGATTACTGAACTTTGCACACAGTTCAAGATCAAGCATCATAATTCCTCTCCATATCGACCAAAGATGAATGGCGCAGTGGAAGCTGCCAATAAAAACATCAAGAAAATCATACAAAAGATGACAGTAACCTACAAAGACTGGCATGAGATATTACCTTTTGCTCTTCATGGTTATCGCACATCTGCGCGTACTTCAACAGGGGCAACTCCATGCTCTTCATGGTATGGAGGCAGTTCTTCCAATTGAAATTCAGATTCCTTCCCTAAGGATTATGAAAGAAGCCGATCTAGACGAAGACGATTGGATTCAAACACGGTTAGACCAGATAAACTTGATTGATGAAAAGAGGCTCGCAGCTGTTTGTCATGGTCAGTTGTACCAGAAGCGTATGATCAAAGCCTTCAACAAGAAAGTCAAAAGTCAGGCATACCAAATTGGTGGCTTGGTTGTCAAACGCATCATCTTACCACAAGGTGACCCCAGGGGCAAGTGGACTCCCACTTATGAGGGACCATTTGTAATCAAGAAAATATTCTCCGGCGGTGCCATGTTGCTTACCACCATGGATGGCGAGGATTTCCCACACCCTGTAAATGCGGACATAGTCAAAAAGTACTTCGCTTGAAAAGAAAAGCTCGCTAAGTTGAAAACCTGAAAGGGCAACTTGGGCAAAAATGAGCGTCTCGGTGGATTGAAAACCTGAAAGGGAGATCCAGACAAAAGTTAGAGACCAAAGAAATATAATCATCCTGGTAGGCTGAAAACCTGAAAGGGCAGCCTAGGCAAAAGTTAGGGAATAAAGCGTACAACTATGTTCCGTTTATTTACCTACTCACCTTCAAGATTCAACACATCAAAGATACCGATCAGTCCAATTACTTTCTTCCAACAAGTGAGGGATGAGATGCTCGAAGACAGATTGGCAATAGCAGAATTGAAACTTGACTGGATCATTTTCACATAGCTATTTCACTTTATAAATATTTTCCAAAGCTTTATGACAATTTCCTACTACTAGGATTTTTGTTTCCTTGTACTAATCAGCCTATCATGGCTCTTTTTCAAAAATCAATGCAGCTTAGGCTCAAAATCAACATTTTCACTTTTTTCTGTTTTGAATACGTAAACGTCCCAATGATAAATTTGAGTGAACATGTGCATTTGAATATGATTGATGTTTACCAAGAAAAAACAGGAATAGAATTTAGGTAATGTCCCAATCACTTGGACATCATTCCGAAACCAGCATCCGAAGAAAAATCCCCAAGAGAAATACATTTCTCAGCAAATTCCCCGATAAGATTTTTCTCTCCAAGCAAAATGATTCGAGAAATCTTATCCCCTAGCAGGGTTGTTCCAGATTACTATCCCCAGAAGGTGTGATCTCCACATCAGGACTTGGTCAAATAGTGCATCGGAGTATTATGCATCTTCCTCATTCCCACTTAAAGGGGCATCAAAATCAGAACTTTCAAATTACCTTTCATCCCCGAGCGGTAGTCAAAGATCCTTCAACAAAGTACCATGGTTCTCAAAGAAGGTTCCCAGCCGAGGGTACTCAAACAAGACGGCAAAAATCATCAACGGTCACAATGCCTTCATTTCCAGATGGCTAGCAGGGATTTATTTCTCCCACCTAGAAGCTTGATATGCTCAAAATCATACATCATACATCATACATCATACACCATGCATCATACATCATACATCATATTCATACACATATTCATGCACAACATAACATGCATATTTCTCCTTTAGTTCGAGAATCTCAACACATCCATTACATACATCATAAACATTGCATATCACTAACTTGATTTTTTCAGGCAGACGGATGTCTTCAGCAAAGATGTTCTCAAACACATGCAGTGTTCCCCTGAATTCTATAATCAATCCTCTCAGATATAATCAAGCCAAGGATTCATTCTGAAGAGATCTCTCTTTCCAAATCACTTATAAACTCAAAAAACAAGTAACGCAGATCAAAGTCGATACCTCAGACGGTTCCAGAACGATCTACCATCGAAGATCTAAAGCTGATTCCTCAGACGGTTCCAGAACGATCTACCATCGAAGATCTAAAGCTGATACCTCAGACGGTTCCAGAACGATCTACCATCGAAGATCTAAAGCTGATACCTCAGACTGTTCCAGAACGATCTACCATCGAAGATCTAAAGCTGATACCTCAGACGGTTCCAGAATGATCTACCATCGAAGATCTAAAGCTGATACCTCAGACGGTTCCAGAATGATCTACCATCGAAGATCTAAAGCTGATACCTCAGACGGTTCCACAACGATCAACTTTCAAAATCTAAAGCGGAAAAACTTTGGACAGTTCCGTAATGATCATCCTCCTAGACTTAAAGCGGTAACCTTGGACGGTTCCGAAACAGTCAACGCAAAGACTTTCAAATCCTTCATCAAGATATAATCAATGGATTCATTCTGGTGAACAAACCATCAATACAATTGCCAGATGGCATCTGAAAAGCCCATCTCAGGTAATGTTTCAATCTGCCAACAACATTTATCAGACAACATTCAAAGACAACTTCCAACATCTCTTCCGATCAAGGTAAGTGCAAATTTTCAGGGCATCTAAAATATTCAATCATCTTCTACCTTCAGATTTCAGACAATCTCTTCAGGTTTAAGAAGATTGAATAGGGGCAACTGTTATACCCCAAAATTTGCCCGCATCTTTTTTCAAGAAAACTTCAATCTAAAAATTAAAGAGTTTCTTATAATCTTGGATTTTTATATCCTAATTTATGAATACTTGGTTTTTAGAATTTTTCTTATACGGTATTTTGGCTCGCTGTTGAGTTTATTCTTACGCAAACGCCAATTACTGTTTGTTACTTCACACACGCTATTTATTTGAAATTTATTTACAGATAAATAGTATTGACACAATCGGTACAGAGTTAAATTTTTCTTGCAGGCGCAGAGTCCGGAGATTCAGACTGTACTGGTAACAAGTAAATTATTGCTAATTTTTGTTTCCCACTAACTTTTGTACTATATTCCATTATTTTCAAAATCTCTTTTTCAAAAATCAAATCCTAACTTTATTCTATACATCTCTCTTTTTCCCAACATTATCATACACTTTCTTTCAAATCTTACTTCCACTCAAATTTTCCTTTTGTACGGAATCACTTCATTCCCCAACGTCTCTATCCTTCTTTTCATTCTATAAATACCTCTCATTTTTTTCATAAAATCTCACATCAAATTCTAACTCATCTCTCAAATTTCTACTTCATATTCATTCTCTCTTCTTCCCCTGGCAAAAATGGCGAAGCGGGTAGAAACGTGTTTTCTTATGGTCATCACCGTTGTGGTGGTAATCATGTCTTTCTTCTGTCTACATAGCCCTGAAAAATGTGGACCTGGGATGCTTACTCTCCCAATCATCTACATGTTATTATTTGTAGCATGGGTTATCAATCGTCATTCTTAAAGTTTGCCGTATCTCCTATTTCTTAAATGTACCATTTACTCGTCGTACTGTTCATTATAGTATGTAATATTTGTACTGTCACTATTAAATGTTGTACTATTTGTTGTACTGTTGCTTAATTATTCAGATAATATTTTGTGTGTTTTCTGTCAGTCAAATATTTATTTTTCTGTGCATTAAATGATTTTCAGGGTTATTATCGGTAATTTTGCTCGCGTACAGTAAATATTAGTTATTTATTATGTCTGTGTTTTTTTTAACAAGTCATGTAAATAAACTTTCATCTTTCACATAAACCAAAAACAACAAAAAGAAAATTAACTTTGACTGTTGATTTTTCACTCTAACTGCTACATTAATACCTGAACAGTCAGTTGACAGTCAAACTGCTGACAGTACAATTCTCAGTGTTTTGTACCATCAATCAAATCAATATTTTGCAATTCAAAATTCCAAGATTTTTGTCCTAGAAGTCTTATGAATATCACATGATTAGCAGAGACTCAGCACTGCACAAAAATCAGGTACGCTTAACTGTCTCCTACACAAACAGTCCCTAACTAGGGTTTTCTTGTTTTTTCAGGAGAACAAGTTTTTGAGACCTCAAATGGATTTCATGGACCTCCATATATCTCAAAATACCATCATACAAATTTTCAAACTTCAATTCACTCAGACGCACCGTCAGCAGCTCAAACAGTCAACAGACGACCCGGTTGACCAAAAAGTCAACAGACAGTCAAAAATGAAATTTTTTGTCAACATCAATATTTTGTCAAAGTATTCATCATTTGATCATTGGATGATCATAATTCATCAAGGAAAGATCAAAAATCAACAAAACCCAAAGATTCAAAATTAGGGTTTTCTCCTAAAAAGTCAACTGAACTTTGACTGGTCATACCTCTCTCATCCTTCATCCAAAAAATTCAAACCAAAGCTCATTTTGAATGAAATTAAATTATCTTTCAAATGCAATTGGTCCCATGGTCATTAGGTTCACCATTTGAAATGTAACACCCCATACATAACTGACTAGTATATTATGCATGAAACGTTAAAATTGATATTGAGTACATACAAAATCTAAGGATACAAGATGATCCATTTAGAATACAACATGAAATAATAATAATAATTACAAAACATGTGTCTTCAATGGATCTTGCACAGCGGAAAGTCAAAACCAACGAGGTCTCCGAGCCATCACCACTTCCAAGTCTTCAGTCCAAACCTGCTACTGACCAAACACTACTGAACTGCACCTGAAAAAAATATAAGTTGATTGGGGTGAGATTACTAAATCTCAGTGAGTCCTCCTATCCTATGGGTCCACTCGGTTCTACAGGGTACATGCATCAACAATCGAATCCACCATTGATTCGGGGTTATCCTCACATCCGGTACAAGTACGGAGAAAACAAGTGACTCGTCCACCAGTGGACTTGCCTAAAACAAATACACATTGTATAGCAAACAAGTATGCAAACCCGCATCCACATACGGGGAATCCAGAAGTGTAAACAACCCCGGCTAGGATTATGGAATAAATGCATCCTCGATGAGTAACCTCCTGCCTATTTGTCAAGGGACTTGTACAAGCACACTGCAGGATGGTTAAACGAGTCCACGCAAGCCTAAATGGCCGTGCGATGACCTGGCCTAATTGGCGTCATCATCCCGTTAACCTCCTTCACGCTAGTGAGTTACGCCGAGTACAAACCGCCACCTTGACGCCTGAGCCCATCGGGCGAAAGCCTAGTGTTAGTCTACGTGACTTCACTAGAGGTGAGTTATCACATTATGAATTAGCCTACATAGCCGCATAACCCCACCATACCGAGCACGCACGTGTGTTAATGCCAGGTGAGTAAAACCCCGTGCGGAAACTCACGAGCACACTGCAACGGTAGCTCAGATGCACACCATATCGAACAATACACATGAACGGGTTATTCCATTGGACTACATGGTCCGGGAGGGCTCATAGACTACACGGTCAGAGCAACGTCCCAATCTAGCCTGCCGGCCACTTCGATTCAAGCATACAAAAATATGACATAAAGTCAAGGTCACAAACAAAGCAATCAATCCAATCATTTAACCAAAACGATGGAGTCCATAGGTTTTCATGTATAAAACATAATGGCATAATGCTTTCAAATATGGGTATCACAATCATAATAAGCAATAAACAAACTATGCCATGCTTAACATAAGAATTATTAATCAATGATAGACATAAGTTCTCATACTAATTCATTGATTCACTAGGTGGGGTTCCACTATTGTTAAATTAAACATTCTGGTTTGGGGACCTATTTCATTAGATAGTACATGTTACTAGCTTTCCAACGATATAAAGTTTGCGCGAAACGGACTTACGACGCAAAAGTTATGAATTTCCGAAGTTTTGGAAAATCTACCCAACAGCAATGTAACGGGTTACATGAATCATGTAACCGGTTACATCACTGTAAAACTGCGTTTTTCACCCTTTTTCACACATGTAACCGGTTACGTCAACCATGTAACCGGTTACATGACTGACAGACCCAAAAATCTGCATTTTAAGAGTTCTAAACCAGTCCCAAATGTCCAACAATCAATCCCACGCATCCCCAACACAGTCCCAACGAAATTGTAACATACAAACACACTTAGAAACATCAGTATGCATGGATTATAGCAGGATTAACATGATTAGCATTATTGATTCACACTACACTCATAATCCCTAAACCCCAATTGTTCCCAATCATACAAAACCCCAAAGGTCCTATCTAAGGACTCACCTTAGAGATGAAATCAGATGATGATGATGCTGATGGTGCTGGAGCAAGATGAAGATGATGGAAAGAGCAAGATTTGGGGCAGAATCTGCTGCATGCAAGTAGGGTTTGGACCAAGTTGGAACTCTTCTCTTCTCTTCCTCTTCTTTCCACGCTTCCTTTCTTCTTTCTCTCCCTCACAAAATTCTGTTTTAACTAAGGAAGGAAATGAGCAATCAAACATGTCCCAAGTTCTATTTAAGGGTGAAAGTTTTATGCCCCTCTTATTGCCACTAATAGGTTTAGTTAGCACCAAAGACCAATTAGTAGAAATATATATCATATTTATCCACCTTATTTTATACCAATTACATTAGTAAGTATAAAGATCGAATAAATATAATATCGGGTATTACATTCTCCCCCCCTTAAATAGAATTCGTCCTCGAATTCAGAAACTTACCAAAACAAGTGAGGATAGGATTCTCGCATCTCTGACTCAAGCTCCCACGTAGCTTCTTCAGGACGCGTCTCATCCCACATCACCTTCACGATAGGTATCTCCTTACTCCGCAGACACTTGCATTCTACTGTTCATGGTCAGAAACCCTAATCCTCACACAATACGTCTATCCAGATGCTTCGTCTTAACATTCCTGACCGGAAACCTTAGTACTCACCCAACGCATCCCCTCTGGAACTTCATCTCAATAACCCTGAGAAAGATCTTCTAATACCCTTAATTTCCGCTGACCTACACTGGACTTCCATGCCTTCGAAAGCCGTAATACTCTATCCCTGTCGGGCGTCCTTAGTTTCAATCTTCGTTGAACTTATCCTTGCTCAACACACATTACTAATTCTTCCCCAGCTCTTCGAATCGCTTCCTGTTCATGAATCCTCGCTACCGCGTTGCTCTCCACAATGAAACGTCGGATTACCTCCTACATTAGTCCATTCAATGACGTTGAGATGACTGCCAATTCCCTTGGTCTTAACTTCCAACTCCCTGATGCTTACGACGACTCGTTCCAAGTTCCCCTTTGCGTATGCAACTAAGGCTTCTTACTTCGATTCTCGTCTCGGTATTATCCGTAACAACCGTCATTACCATCCACAAGGTGAAACACTCTGCAACTACAACCTTATTATTCCACCACCTCACACAAGATTCCACTGATGAAAGGTGAAGTTCAACAGTTAACCTGCAAACACTGCCCATGTCTCCCTGCACACTCGTCCTGCATAAGGCCTAGCCACAAGGAACTTACGCCAATTGCAATTCTTCACTTGCTTTCAGCATTTCAACGGTCATGATGCTCTATCCAACCCTTGATGCTTACAAGCTCAACTGATGATCTACGAACATCGGATCACATGTCATCCACAAGGTCTCTTCCCAATTCGGCCCATTGACGACACCTCTCGAGATTATGGTGGATCTCCGAGAGAGACTGACATAAACGAAACGCTGCTTCGACGAGTTCCTTTTAGGGAGATACTTTCATCCCAACATAAAATCCTACAAATAGTCCGCTCGTTCCTACCTCTGACATATCTGATTCTTCCTTGATCCGTTGCGCTACTCTGATTCCAACAAGTCACATACCTTGAAATCCTCTGAGTCACGTCATATCCATAATTCACTTAGTTTCCATTAATACACAATAATTCCTTATCTACAGCTGTCCAATTACAACACGTGTTAGGACTCCATATACATCCATCGTCGGCTACTACTCTCCGAAGTTGCATACTGTCCAGAATCAAGCTTCTACTTACTCTGCCATTCCATATAATTCATCTACCACAACTTAGGTACACGTTTCATTCTCAGGACATTGAGACCTAAATACTCACTGACTTAGAGGTTCGTCCCTGTCACTGATTTCCACAACGTACAACTGCTATGTTTTTTTTCATTCCAACAAGTCTGGTTACTTAGACGGTATGGTAAACCCTTCAAAAATGTACTGCAACTCATGATAACTCTAGCAGTTCTACACAACTTTTACCCAACCATACTCCTCATTCTCTTAGCGTAGTATCACCTCTGATAACTCGTGCGACTTACTGATATAACGATCGTCCCATAGCCACACTCCATTCACACAATCATCTAATGTATGTGCCACCTCTGAATCATACACTACACTGACTTCCTCGGCGGCCGCATCCTTCATTGTGGTACTTCCAACGGTCAGAGTGTAGTCACAATGCAAAAATTGCACTTTGTACTCCGAACGTCTCTTTCATAGACTCCTTAGCAGTCCTAAGACAAAATGTCCATGCCTTACCAAGATTAATACTTCTCCACTCAGAGTAACTAGCAATACCTTACCAGACACATCACACATCGAGCCGATCTAGATACGATTCGCATATTCCATCACCGGTCGCCAATGGTACATGATATCCACTTACTATGCTGACCAGGATATCATGACCACACATGAGTCTCACTCTAGACACTCATGCAAGATTTCCAACTTAACACTTCACGAAACGAGAACGTCCCCAAGGTACAATCTGATACTAACTCACGCAATCACGATCACTCAGGGTCTCCATAAGTATAGTATTGGATCTTGATCCATTTCACCATCGGCTGTCTAGTTATTCCTCTACTATCGAGCACGACATATGGATCCTTATCCCACATACCTTATGAGAGTTCGGATCTGCATCTCACAAGTGCCAAATCAGAATTCTACCTTGAGCTTCAGATCACCTTCGTCCCACACATGTCGGAAAAAGATGGCTCACGCATCTTTGTGCACGGTAGCGATACTGTGGCATTATACCCGTCTGGTAGTACCAACATGGTGGTCTAACTCCGAGGCCATGTATCCAGGTAAACTACCTCAGTGGCGTATAATGACCCCCACGAGTATCCTACTGTCACAACCGACCAGTGTCTGAACAGGCTTCCAATAGGCTCACCGTTCCTCAAGTCCTTCGAATCACACTGCTCAGGATGCTAAAACCTGAGAGTGCTACACACTAAGGTTTACTTACTCGGAAAGCCAAAACGCCAAGCACGAAGATTTGAAGTTCAACTTCGGATTGCCATGCAGTGCATGAGATTCCAAGGATAATTCAGTCCAGATAGGAATACTATGGTTCCTAACAACCAACATAACTGCGATCATCCTACTGACGTTCCGGATAGATCTTAGTTCTTACTCGCCTGAACGCCCAACGCCAAGCGTAGTTCTTTGGCTTCACTCGGGGTCAGACAAACAACAACTAACAAGAACTTAGGTCACTGCATTTCACGCTTCTACATCATTTCATATTCCATCTAGCGTAGTTCTAGAACTTAAATACAAAATGATAAGAACGGAAATGCATGCCCTCTTCCACCGACAAGGTATTCAAGCTTCGACAATCTTAAGTTACCACACTCATACATTCCACCAACATCTACTAGGTAACTACTCTCGCTTAGGGTACTTCAAGTTGGATCAGGATCTAATACTTCATCCATCCAATTACTGTCCGTACCAGCGCAATCATAAAGGTCTAACTCTTCTATCCGCATTTCCAGGGGTCATCTTGTCCTATCAGCTCACCCGTCATACTTAACACCGGCAACATCATCAATACTGAATCCTACTAATTCCCAGCTCAACACCTTCGGAGAATATCACTTACAAGGCTCCTACTCAATCCTATTGGATTTTCCCTTACTATTACCAAGACTTTAGAGAAATTTCACTTCGTCCAATCAAAATCCTGGGGGTTCTAGCTGTCTCAATCCACACCTTCGTAGTTCGGGTATTACTTCTTTGCGTCAAACGCTCCTTTTAATCCTGACAACTCCAATATTCCTTCTACTTACGTCGTCCAATAAATCCAGCTGCCATATACAATTCGCCACCCAACCGATCCTTTCTACTTGGGTTCACAAAACTTACAGGTTTACGAGTCCTAGTGGCGGCTCTACCGTAATTCTACTGTCTCACACTCAGTCGATGAGTTGATCAAGTTCAACAACTGAATGAGATATCAGTAAAATCAGGCTAGCAACGCACACTTGAGAGGAGGAAAAAGAATTGCTAGTGATGTCTCATGGCTCGGCTGAGAATCGACCAGCTCTGATACCAACTGTGACACCCCATACATAACTGACTAGTATATTATGCATGAAACGTTAAAATTAATATTGAGTACATACAAAAGCTAAGGATACAAGATGATCCATTTAGAATACAACATGAAATAATAATAATAATTACAAAACATGTGTCTTCAATGGATCTTGCACAGCGGAAAGTCAAAACCAACGAGGTCTCCGAGCCATCACCACTTCCAAGTCTTCAGTCCAAACCTGCTACTGACCAAACACTACTAAATTGCACCTGAAAAAAATATAAGTTGATTGGGGTGAGATTACTAAATCTCAGTGAGTCCTCCTATCCTATGGGTCCACTCGGTTCTACAGGGTACATGCATCAACAATCGAATCCACCATTGATTCGGGGTTATCCTCACATCCGGTACAAGTACGGAGAAAACAAATGACTCGTCCACCATTGGACTTGCCTAAAACAAATACACATTGTATAGCAAACAAGTATGCAAACCCGCATCCACATACGGGGAATCCAGAAGTGTAAACAACCCCGGCTAGGATTATGGAATAAATGCATCCTCGATGAGTAACCTCCTGCCTATTTGTCAAGGGACTTGTACAAGCACACTGCAGGATGGTTAAACGAGTCCACACAAGCCTAAATGGCCGTGCGATGACCTGGCCTAATTGGCGTCATCATCCCGTTAACCTCCTTCACGCTAGTGAGTTACGCCGAGTACAAACCGCCACCTTGACGCCTGAGCCCATCGGGTGAAAGCCTAGTGTTAGTCTACGTGACTTCACTAGAGGTGAGTTATCACATTATGCATTAGCCTACATAGCCGCATAACCCCACCATACCGAGCACGCACGTGTGTTAATGCCAGGTGAGTAAAACCCCGTGCGGAAACTCACGAGCACACTGCAACGGTAGCTCAGATGCACACCATATCGAACAATACACATGAACGGGTTATTCCATTGGACTACACGGTCCGGGAGGGCTCATAGACTACACGGTCAGAGCAACGTCCCAATCTAGCCTGCTGGCCACTTCGATTCAAGCATACAAAAATATGACATAAAGTCAAGGTCACAAACAAAGCAATCAATCCAATCATTTAACCAAAACGATGGAGTCCATAGGTTTTAATGTATAAAACATAATGGCATAATGCTTTCAAATATGGGTATAACAATCATAATAAGCAATAAACAAACTATGCCATGCTTAACATAAGAATTATTAATCAATGATAGACATAAGTTCTCATACTAATTCATTGATTCACTAGGTGGGGTTCCACTATTGTTAAATCAAACATTCTGGTTTGGGGACCTATTTCATTAGATAGTACATGTTACTAGCTTTCCAACGATATAAAGTTTGCGCGAAACGGACTTACGACGCAAAAGTTATGAATTTCCGAAGTTTTGGAAAATCTGCCCAACAGCAATGTAACGGGTTACATGAATCATGTAACCGGTTACATCACTGTAAAACTGCGTTTTTCACCCTTTTTCACACATGTAACCGATTACGTCAACCATGTAACCGGTTACATGACTGACAGACCCAAAAATCTGCATTTTAAGAGTTCTAAACCAGTCCCAAATGTCCAACAATCAATCCCACGCATCCCCAACACAGTCCCAACGAAATTGTAACATACAAACACACTTAGAAACATCAGTATGCATGGATTATAGCAGGATTAACATGATTAGCATTATTGATTCACACTACACTCATAATCCCTAAACCCCAATTGTTCCCAATCATACAAAACCCCAAAGGTCCTATCTAAGGACTCACCTTAGAGATGAAATCAGATGATGATGATGCTGATGGTGCTGAAGCAAGATGAAGATGATGGAAAGAGCAAGATTTGGGGCAGAATCTGCTGCATGCAAGTAGGGCTTGGACCAAGTTGGAACTCTTCTCTTCTCTTCCTCTTCTTTCCACGCTTCCTTTCTTCTTTCTCTCCCTCACAAAATTCTGTTTTAACTAAGGAAGGAAATGAGCAACCAAACATGTCCCAAGTTCTATTTAAGGGTGAAAGTACCTTTATGCCCCTCTTATTGCCACTAATAGGTTTAGTTAGCACCAAAGACCAATTAGTAGAAATATATATCATATTTATCCACCTTATTTTATACCAATTACATTAGTAAGTATAAAGATCGAATAAATATAATATCGGGTATTACATGAAAAATATGAACCAAGACATTACAGGTCATTTTCAAAGTCAACAAAAAGACACTTTGTTCAAAAGGACACACAAGGAGCATCAAAAATCATTTTGACATGAGACCAAGGACATTGGTTAGAGGACTCTTTGCGGTTTCCAAAAAGTGCAAGATCTCCTTCATATGACAAAAATTGAGGGATTTACACCTTGTTGAAGTTGGCTAAATTTTGGGAAAATACATAAAACCAACATTGATCAAAAATGTATTTTTTCCAAATGGGGCCAAGTTTTCATAGTTCAAACATATTTCCCATGATATAATGGGCCTCCCACGACCAAGACAAAGCCCACATCATTTTTATTCCATTTTTGGTTTAATTTTATCCCATTTAAGATTAAATTGAAAAAGGAAAATGGAAGGATAATGCATGGCTTAAATCTTAAGCATGACTCATCAAAGAATCTTTAATTTCTGCAGAAAATTGAAGTACAAGGCAAGAGAAGTGAAGAAGGGAAAGACTTGGTCAAATATTCAAAGATTTTTAATATTTAAAAATCAAAGTTTCAACAAAGCTCATCAATGCTTTTAGCTTAGTTTTTAAGCACCATGTAGCTTATAAATTAGGTAGCATACTTCATCAATGTAAGGGAGACACGAAATAGAGCAAAGATATAGCATAAACTCACTTCATATTTCAAAAATAATCAAAGAAACTTCAAAATTCGTATTTAAATTTGCAGCTAGTTTCAAAGCAAACTAAGTCCATAAATCCCTTCCTGGAACTTATTTGAGCAAGTTCACATCCATAACCAAGTTCATAGAGGCCTGAAACTCGAGTTCTCTCACTCTCCGATTTGGTAAACTTTCATTGATTTCAAACTCTCATTTTATGTGTTGCTATCATGTCTAATGGTTATGGTTGAGTTTATAATGATCATTAGATCAGGTTTGAACCCTAGCATGAGAGTTTTAACGTCCAGAACGTAGGTTGCCATTGTCAACCGTGAGTTTATGTTTCTCTTCGAATCTCTTAACACAAGCACTTTCAGTCCAAACTAACCTCACCATTGGATTCCCAGGCCTCGATTTAGGGGGGTAGGGTCTTCATTTGGTGTTTAAACTAACGATTTCGCAGGTTTTGAAAACCATCTCGCCGGAGAAGACAACCGGAAAACACTGTTCCGGTGGTCAGCAAGGCTAGGGCATGGTTGACTGCATGCGTGGCTTCCTCCCTCGCTCATATTGGCTGGTCAACAAGTCTATGGCTCGCGTGGCAAAATGTTATAACATGATTGGTTCTGGTTTAAAAACGTGGACCCCACATAACTTAAATTCAGAAAAAAAAAGAAACAAGTGGACTGGGCCTATACGAAGTGATTTCTACACCCCTAGTTTCTGGCCCAAATGCATCTTTTGAACTAAACTCAGTTCTTTTTCAGATTCACTTAATACACCCCCCTGCATATTTTAATTAATAATCTCTATACTTTGCATTTTAATTAAAATCAACAAATCACAAAACACCAAAAATATTTTATTTTTTAGTTTTATTCTGATAAAATATTTATTTATTTTTAGACATAAAAATATTAATATTTTATTTAAATTAAGGCTATTTTGCATAATTAATTAGTATATATATTTATATGTTTGCTATTTAATTATTTCAACCAATCAAAAAATCATAAAAAAAATTGTTCTTTATATTAAATATAGTTTATATATTATAGGCTAATTTTTTACATATTTAGAATAATTTTCTCTTTAAGTTTTAATTATTTGTATAATTATTTGTATAATTATGTATTAATTAACTTAATAAATTTCAAATCAATTTCAAAAATTCCAAAAAAAAATTAGTTTTGTTTTAAAATTAATTGAAAAGCATTTTGAACATATTTTGAACTTAATTTTTAGGTTTAAATTTATTTTCATCTTCTTTTTTCCTCATTTTAATTTAATTAATCATGCATTAATTATAATTAAAATCAATCATAAAAAATCCAAAAACATTTCTTTTTTTTCTTGCAATTTAAATTCCTAGATAAGTGTATAGGTTGTCAAATTCATGTAAATAGCGTAGTTTACATTTTCCGCACAATCGATGTAATAGCGTAGATTTACTTTCCGCATTTTACATTTCCGCATTTTAAATACCAGCACATATAAAACTGCGTGTATGCCAAAGATAAAAATTGAATCGTTAGATCACTAACTTCAAAGATAAAATATCTGAATCCAAACACAATCACACTTGCACCTCTTAGGGTAATCCCTCTTTCATTCTTTTTCAAAATCAAAAAATCAAATTCTACTGTTTCAAGTACAAAATCAAACTTTTGTTTATATCCGGTGAAAGGATAGATTTTTAAAGGAAATGGGATAAATACCTTATAACTCAGGGTAGACCTCCTAATTTGCTTGCTCAAATCAAAACAAACAAATCTCTCATATATCATTGTTTTTCAAAATAAAACTTTCAAAAAGACAATACTTTGTATATATCCAAACAAGGATCATTACGAAGTTAACGTTCTTTTTTCGAAAAACATCTTTTGAAAGATAAAAACACTTTGTATACATCCGCACAAGGATCATTACAAAGTCAATTTACAAAGGTATTTGAAACCACATACGAGCATTTCAAGGCAATAGAAAAGTAATTGAAAACAAGTGAGCTAAGCAAATTAAAGAGCCCATGGATAACCATGGATACAAAGGGTGCTAACACCTTCCCTTTGTATAACCTACCCCCTTACCCAGAATTTCTTAAAGGTCTTTTTCTGTTTCTTTTATAAACCTTTCCTTAATTGGATAAAATAAAAGGTCGGTGGCGACTCTCTGATTTTCAAATACAAAAGCAGAAGCAAAAAAAAGAGTCAGTTCGCGTATCTCTCCGCGAGAGGTATGGTAAAAAAAAGCGAGGGCGACAACTACCAATGATGGAGGGGACTAAATCCCCCACGAGGATCAGACACAATCGATCGTTGCGAGTTCGATGGATGCGTCGACTGTAATCTCTGGTTCATAGGCCGTGCCCACGTCCACATGATCTATGGCCACAAATAGTTTTATACCGGTATCTGTAACACCCTGGATTTCCGCTTACCCCGCAGGGCTTCCGGCCTACCAAGCATGTCACCAGCTTAATCAATAATCCCCCCTAGGTCCGCTTACCGGCTGCCCAGGAAATATTGTTTTTGCCTCCCGCAGGAATCGAACCATGTACCTAGGGGTTAAGTACATATTCATAGCAATTCCTGCTACCAATTGACCATATATTCCAAACAAATTCATTTGAGGTATCACATATTCGTCATTCAAAAACACTTATGGCTTATTTGCCTTCATATAGATACATAGAACAGGAATTTAAAACGATAATTTAATTAATCTTCAAAATCATTTTATCAAAATAAACATTTTTTTAACTCGAAGCGGAATTCACAAAACTTCTCTATTTTCAGTTTAATCATCATAGCATTTTCACAAATAACTTTGAGTCACAACCAAAGTAAAACATCACTAAAATTAAGCAAACATAGCAAATAATAAAGCAGTCGTTTATCCCCCCGAGTGCTACGTATCAGAGCGACCACCGACTCGACTCACAACGGCTAAATCTTCATCAAAGCTATCACCTGCACGTTACCAGTATAAAGGTAACGGCGAAACAAAAGAAAGGGGTGAGATATCAAACATTATAAACAAGGTGATGATAAACAGTATATTCAGGTTCAAGTTATAATAATTATCGCTTTGCGGTATAATCGTTACCGTCTAGTTTACTTCACTGTTTCAATCAACAACACAAGTCACAATATCTCACATAAGATCATATTCAAAGTTCACAACAAGTCACATAAATTCACACATCAAACACATAACATTATAATCACACAAATGAAATGCGAATCTAACAAATGCACATGCATGTGGTACCCAGGGCTTCAGCCCCCATCGCCAATTGCCAATAAATAGAGGCATCAAAACAGGCATAAGCCTTCGTCGATGTTTGCCAATCCAGGCCGTCGCTAAAACATGCACATCATGAGACACTGATGGAATGCAACAATCACAAACATCACAAAACAACGTCGCGAGGCATACGCCTATATCACAAACACGTCGCCAAACATCGTCACAAAGGAATTTGCCTACATCGCTAAAATATATCAATAATTATTGATAAACAAATCGTCACCTTAAATCCTGCACTTCGCAATAATTCACAAAAACTCATCGCAACATCGCAATATATCACAAGACAAATCAACAACAATAATTCATCGCCGATAATTCACGCAAACATCGTCATACTTTATAACACTCACAAAAATACGTCACGTCGCAATATTACCAAAAATACCGCAAACACAACAGTTATCGGATTATTCCCGAACACTCCTAATATTATTCGACTCACTATATATTTTTCCGTCTATTATTATATTCCTGTTCACTAACAAGATTTAGAATCAAAACTGTCACTTCAAAATTCACCCGACTAAGAGTATCTCAGCCTGTTATTTATTCCTTATTCTGCTACTAATATTAGCTCTGCATTGTTCCCAATTATTATCCCTCTAACTCATTATACCTGTTAGATTAGTTCCACTATATAAATGCTTCTAAGTCTACATTATAATAACTATTACCATTATTATTATAATTATTACTAACTATTATTATCGTTATTATATTATTATTATTATTAATATATTATAAGACATTATCATTAATTATATTAATAATGTTATCTATTAGTAATTGAAACGTGATTCTATATCACTCATGTGTCCCGCTACAGTAGAAGTAACTTAGTTATATCCATATCAATTTTGACATCCTCGCTACAGTGTAGAATACATTGTTATTCTGAATTCAACTATATACTTCTATAACAATGCAACGAAAAATTAGATACAGCAGCTAAAGTGAAAAGAATTACACAAAGTGGCAAGGGACACCCGTCCCACTCCTAAGCCACCATCCCTATTTTTTTTCCACACAGGATGTCCGTCCCCTAATTATAGCTTCCGTCCCTTATAATTTTCTCCTATTTCTAGATTTGGTTTATCAATTACGGTCTTTATTTTTAACTCACAAACTATTTCTATTTCTCAGAATTCACAACCAAAAAATTATCATCGATTAAAAGTTCCAATTTCACAGATAACATATGCAGTTCAAATACTACACATCAACGAAAGAATAGGTTGGATGCAGCTTGCATTTGCATCAGAACTAGTCTCAAGGAAAAACTGGATGTGGCGGTTAGGTTAAACATAGAAGGCATATTTTTTGAAGTCAGATTAATGGAGGACATTCATGGTATCCCAGAAAGCCCAAAGCCTTTGGCTTTTGGGGAAGATTCGGAATCGGAGTTACTTTCCCAGACGGAGGGTAGCAGGTCCGTTGGGGAGGAGGAAGAAGATGCTCAAATCGATGCAGAAAGTGAAAAGCCGCTCGTAGGTGTTGATGGGACTGAACCTGCATATAGGGATAGACAATCGATCTCTATTTCTGATTCACAGTGTCAGAAACTTTTGGAAAAGGTGAATTTTGAAGTTTCTTCTGCTGGCAATAAGGAGTTTACCGAGGCTAACTTTAAGGAAGCATTTAATGATAGTGGGTCAAATGTCAATACTAGTTGTGTGGGGGAGTCTATTCGTGCAGAGGCTGTGGAGAAGAGAGGGGGTGAAGCTGACTCAGCACAGTTTAATAGTGGTTTAAAATCTATTGGGCCTGGTGCCTCTATGGATAGGTCTAATGGGCCTTTATCCTTTGATGAGGTCTGTAGAAGTGTGTGCAAGGGGGTGGGACCAGCAAATCTGCCTAAGGGCCCTAGCTACAGGAAAACAAAAAAAATAAAAAAGAGAAGTCTGAGCGAAAATTTGGGAAAACAAGTTTCAATTTCTTCCTCATATTACGCCTGTATCGCTCCAAGGCATGAGAAAGGCGTCGGAATTAATAGAAGCAAGGGCAGTATGGTCCGGGCGAAAGGGAATTGTATAGCCGGCGCCTCTTCATCTTCAACAGATACCATCTCAACTGGTGAGTCCTTCTCTGAATCTTCTCTAGCGGACTCTGCTATAATTCGTTGTAATAAGCGTCTGACTGAGAAATCGGATGTGGGTACGAGGGTGTGGAATTCAATTACCAATTTAGGGGTGGTAAGTGGTAAGGAGGATAATGAGAACGAGAGGATGATTAGTGATATGGAGGTTAGGGATAAGGAGGGTATGAGGAGTTTGAAGGTGATTAACGAGAGTGTCCGATGAATTTACTTTCCTACAATATCAGAGGGGGTGGAACTCTTTCAAAAAGAAAAAGAGTTGGTTTGTTGATTCAATCGTTTGGCATAGATGTGTGTTTCTTACAAGAGACGAAATTAGTTTCTTTTAATGATGTCCTTGCTAGAGAGTTCTGGGGTAATAATGATGTGGAGTGGACAGCGAGTCATTCCATAGGAGCTTCGGGTGGTATGGTGATCTTATGGAGAAAAGGCGCTATTATGGTTAACTATAGTTTTTCGGGTAGTGGTTTTGTTGGCATTAATGTTGCGTGGAAAGGAGAAGGGTATAACCTTGTCAATATATATGCGTCTTGTAAGAGGGTGGAGAGACTTGTTACGTGGGAAGCTTTGATTTCGCTTAAACAAGGGAGGAATTTTGAGGATTGGTGTGTGGCGGGAGATTTCAATGAGGTTTTGAGAAGAGAGGAGAGGTTAGGAGAAGGAGGTCACCGGAATTGGAAAGGGATGGAGGACTTCCGTAATTTTGTGGAGGGTATGGAATTGATAGACGTAAATTGTGTCGGAGGGAAGTACACTTGGTTCAAAGATAATGGCAAAGCTATGAGTAGATTGGATAGATTCTTAGCTTCTAAGAAGATGTTAGATAGATGGGAAGTGGTTGATCAAAGAATAGAGAGGAGAGAAATCTCGGATCATGCCCGCATTACTCTTAGAGTGGGTTATGTTGATTGGGGACCAAAACCTTTTTGCTTTAATAATGCTTGGTTTAAGCATGAGGATTTCTTTGATTTTGTGGTTCAAGAATGGAAGATGTTGGAATTAAGAGGAAGGGGAGACTTTGTGCTTTATGAAAAATTAAAAAAGATTAAGGACAAGCTTCGGGTGTGGAATAGGGAAGTTTTTGGATGGATTGATTTGAAGGTGGAAGAGGCAAAGGATATAATAAATGATCTTGATAAGGCTATTGAGGTGAATGTTGGGGGAGGAATCGAAAAAGAGGTTTTAGATAGAAGCTTGGCTACCAAAGATTGTTGGAATTTCTTGAATATGAAGGAGAGTATGCTAAGATTGAAGTCTCGCAATCTTTGGTTGAAGGAGGGAGATAAGAATACTAAGTTCTTTCATAAGTCTATGAAGGAGCGTCATAGGCGTAAAGCGATCTCGTCGTTGGAAGTTCCTCAAGGTAGAATAGAAGGTGTAGTGAAGATAAAGGAGGAGGTTAGAAGACACTTTGATGAGTTCTATAGGGAGGAGGATAGGGATAGACCGGTTCCGGAAGGCCTTGTGTTCAACACTATGAAAGAGGAAGAGACTTCTTGGCTAGAGAGGGTTTTCTCGGAAGAGGAAGTGAAGGAAGCGGTGTGGTCTTGTGATGGGAACAAAAGTCCGGGTCCGGATGGTTTTACCTTAGAGTTCTTTAAAAGGTTTTGGATTGTGGTTAAGGAGGATGTTCTCCTTTTTGTCCATGATTTCTATGAGAGGGCGAGACTCATTAAAGCTTGTACTTCCGCGTTCATCACTTTAGTGCCTAAAATCAACAATCCTCAATCTTTGAATGAATATCGTCCTATTTGTTTGGTGGGAAGTTTGTATAAGATTTTGGCTAAGTTGTTGGCAAATAGGTTAAAGAAGGTGATTGGGAATCTTGTATCGCAAAATCAATCGGCTTTTGTTGAAGGTAGAAATATCTTGGATGGTGTTCTCGTGGCGAATGAGGTGATGGATTTAGCTAAAAGAGAGAAAAGAAGTTGTGTGGTTTTGAAAGTCGATTTCGAGAAAGCTTATGATAGAGTAAGTTGGAACTTTGTTAGATATATTTTTAAAAGGATGGGTTTTGGAGACCGGTGGGTGAGGTGGATGGAGTGTTGTGTATTTACTAGTTCCTTGGCTATTCTTGTTAACGGGAGTACTACAAAAGACTTTAGTGTGGAGAAAGGCCTTAGACAAGGCGATCCATTGTCCCCGTTTGTCTTTGTGTTGGTCATGGAGGTTCTCACGGCGCTAATGAAAAGATCTAAGGAGATAGGAGAATTCCGGGGGTTTCGTTATAAAGAGGATAAGGAGATGGATTTGCTTCAATTTGCGGATGACACAATCATTTTGGCCGAAGGAGATTCCGCGAATCTTTGGAGTATGAAAGCTATTCTTAGAGGATTTGAAATGATGTCGGGCCTTAGAGTTAACTTCCATAAGAGTAATCTTTATGGTATTAACGTGGGTGATGAGTTTTTGGATGCGGCTTCGTCTTTCTTAACTTGTAAAGTGGGTTCCTTACCCTTTAAGTTCCTTGGGGTGAGAATAGGAGATAGCCCTAGGAAACTTTATATGTGGAAGGACCTATTGGTCATGTTTAGAAAACGGCTTAATAGTTGGAGAGGTAGATATCTTAGTATGGCGGGTAGAGTGGAGATGATTAATTCGGTTCTTAATGCTCTTCCGATTTTTTCTTTATCGTTTTACAAAGCCCCTAAGAAAGTGTTACAAGAGATAAAATCTATTCAAAGTAGGTTTCTTTGGGGAGGTGGAGATCAAGATAAACCTATTCATTGGGTTAGTTGGGATACGGTTTGTAAATCTAGAAAGGAAGGAGGTTTGGGTGTTAAGAATGTGGAAATAATGAATGTTGCTTTAATTAGTAAATGGAAGTGGCGTATTCTTACGGAAAAGGAGGCGGTGTGGCAAGAATTGTTAAGAGCTAGATATGGCAACATTAGACTTAAAGTTTTGATTGGAGATGTCTCAATTTTGTCTAAGAAGGAGTCGCATTGGTGGAGAGATTTAATAGCCTCGGATAACTATGAGAAGCTTCTTTTCGATCACTTTACGAGTGCTATTAAATGTAATGTTGGGAATGGATTCTCTACTCCGTTGTGGTTCGCCTCTTGGGCGGGTCAAAAATCTATTATGGAATTATTTCCTAATTTATTCTCTCTAGCTGGAAATTTTCTGGACTCTATTAATCGTGCAGGGGCGTTTGTTGAAGGAGTTTGGAAATGGAACTTGGCTAGTTGGTTTGAAGAAGGGAGTATAGCGGCTGAGTTGGCAGCGGCTCTGCTCCAGAATTCCTCGAACATTTGTGTGGCAGCGCTGGAAGCCACCGTAGCAGGCCTTGCTGCCGCCAACAGTGGTGCTGGGACTGCATCTGTCCCGACTCAGCAGCTGGCAGCTGAGTTGCAGTCTCTACTGGCAGCTCTTAACACTGTTCGGATCAAGGAAAATGTTGAGGACAGCTTCTCTTGGGCGAAGGATTCTTGTGGGAGCTTTATCGTTAAATCGTGCTATGAGTTTTTTAAGAAGTTTCTTTCCGGTCCGCCGTTGGAAAGTGATAAGGTTAAGGCCTTAAACTTTTTATGGAAATTCAAAGTTCCTCCAAAGATTCTTTGTTTTGCTTGGAGGTTTTTATTAAATAGATTGGCAACTAGAGATCAATTGGTGAGAAGAGGTGTGTTGGAGGAAGGAATTGATTCTAGGTGTGCCTTATGCGGCTCCGGTGAGGAATCTTTATCTCATCTTTTCTTTTTGTGTAACGTTACCATTCGCATTTGGAGAAGGGTGTTTATGTGGCTTGATTTATCCGGACTTTTGTCCTTTGAAGAGTTTGGGGATTTCTTCTATAATTTCCGGAAAATTCCTTGCCTTATTAAGCGTATGATAGCGGGTACCGTTTGGCTTGCTACGGTGTGGACGATTTGGCTAAAGCGCAATGCGGTCATCTTTGAGAAGGAAGTTTTTAGCTTTACCGAATGTATGTCGGATATAGTTTTAAGCTCTTGGAGGTGGTTATTGAAGGATAGAAAAACACTTAGAAAGGGGGGATTGAATAAGTGTGACTTTAAATCTTGGACGATAAAAATAAATTGCACAATTATTTTTATCCTGGTTCGCTGTTAACGAAGCTACTCCAGTCCACCCCCGCAGAGATGATTTACCTCAACCTGAGGATTTAATCCACTAATCGCACGGATTACAATGGTTTTCCACTTAGTCCGCAACTAAGTCTTCCAGAGTCTTCTGATCACACACTGATCACTCCAGGAACAACTGCTTAGATACCCTCTAAGACTTTTCTAGAGTCTACTGATCAACACGATCACTCTAGGCTTAGTTCACTCCTAAGACTTCCCTAGAGTATTCTGATCAACACGATCACTCTAGTTCCTTACAACTTAATGTAATTCTAAGAGTATTACAAATGCTTCTTAAAAGCGATAATCACAACTGTGATATTTCTCTTAATCGTTTAAGCTTAATCTCACTAAGATATTACAACAGCAATGTAGTGAGCTTTGATGAAGATTCTGAGCTTTGATTGAATAGCGTTTCAGCAAGTTTATTTTGGTTCAGAGTTGTTAAGAATTGGTAACCTTGCTTCTCATCAGAACTTCATATTTATAGGCGTTGAGAAGATGACCGTTGAATGCATTTAATGCTTTGCGTGTTCCGTACAGCATCGCATTTAATGTTATACGCTTTTGTCAACTACCTCGAGCCTTGTTCACGCTGTGTCTACTGACGTTGCCTTTAGTAGCTTTAACGTTCCTTTTGTCAGTCAGCGTAGTCTGCCACGTGTACTTCCTTCTGATCTGATGTTTGTGAATACAACGTTTGAATATCATCAGAGTCAAACAGCTTGGTGCATAGCATCTTCTGATCTTCTGACCTTGAAGTGCTTCTGAGCGTGATACCATCTTCTGATCTTCAGTGCTTCTGATCTCATGTTCTTCTGATGCTTCCATAGACCCATGTTCTGATTCTGCTTCGACCATCTTCTGATGTCTTGCCAGACCATGTTCTGATGTTGCATGCTGAACCATTTGAGACACAACTTCTGAGCGCTGAATTATGCGTACTCTTTATATATATTTCCTGAAAGGGAAATTGCATTGGATTAGAGTACCATATTATCTTAAGCAAAATTCATATTATTGTTATCATCAAAACTAAGATAATTGATAAGAACAAATCTTGTTCTAACAATCTCCCCCTTTTTGATGATGACAAAAACATATATAAATGATATGAATTTGCGATCAGAAAGAGTAGACGGCAAAAGACAAATTACACAGCTATAGCATAAGCATATGAATATGTCTCCCCCTGAGATTAACAATCTCCCCCTGAGATAAATAATCTCCCCCTGAAATAAATACTCGAAGAACTTTGATAAAAGACTTCCCTGATTATTTCGGTAGAGACGATCATATAAGCTTCTGCCTTCAGAGAATTCATAGCTTCTGACTTCTGCTTCCATTGGACAGCTTCAGAACTTGAATTTCTTTAGATCCTTAGAACACTCACAGCTTCTGATTCCTGCTTCCATCGTGGACAGCTTCAGAACTTGAATTTCTTTGATCTTCAGAACATTCACAGCTTCTGACTTCTGCTTCCATTCAGGACAGCTTCAGAACTTGAGTTTTCTGGATCTTTTAGAACATTCACATCTTCTGATTTCTGCTTCCCTCGGATAGCTTCAGAACTTTGAATGTCTACCAACATCACTTCATGCTAGATTTGTATCAGAACATTGTTGAATGTACCAGAGCATCATCAGAGCATCTCTACATCCTGAAATGTTACAGAACAAAAAACTAAACGACAAAAGTCAGCATGAACGAGTTAGAACATAAAATGTATGTTTGAACACATTATATGTATCAGAGCCATATAGGCTGAAATAATGTATCAGAGCAAATAATGTATCAGAGCCATAACATTATATGTATCAGAGCAAATAGAATTTTGTCAGAACAGGATAGACAATGATATTCAAATTCTATTATCAGTGCTTCTGATTCATTCTTCTTTCTTGCTTCTGATCTCTGAAGCTTGACAGCACTCAGCTTGCTTCAGTTTCCAAGAGCTTATTCCTTTTACAGAATAACGCTTCTTATGGTTTTGCTTCTAGTGTTTGCTTCTGAAGATTCACTTCACTTCTCTGTACCTGCAAAACACTTAAACCATATAGAACTTGCAGTTCTTGTTAGTGAATGTGTGGGAGCCTCTTTACCCAGCAACTGATAGATTTAATCAAATCATTTATCATTTATCTTCTCCCCCTTTTTGTCATAACATCAAAAAGAATAAAAAAAAATTCAGATGTATAAAACGACAAAAGAAAACATTTACTGGAATGTAAAACACAAAGAAACTTTTCATTGATAATCAAAAGATATTACAAAAGGTTCCTATGTTTTAACAAGATGAAAAACATTCCTAGCAAATACAAAGTAGAATTTCCAAAGAGGAAATGACTACAAAAATTAAAAAATACAACATTCGGTCAAGAAACTCAACATAGAAGTTGAGCATATCTTCCTACAACTCAAGAAAGTCTTCTGTCTTTGGATGAAAGTTGATAACAACATCAAAGAAGGATCTGACTTGAGAGGTATTAGAAGAGCCATCCCGAGATGCACAGAGATCTGTCGCCTTTGAGTCATGGAGCTTCAACAGACTTAGGGTGAACGCTAGGTTTTGAGAGAAGAAATGAAAAACGAGAGAGAGAGAGAGAAGGAAAAAAAACTTTTAAGAGGAAAACAAAGAGATAGGAAACCAAAAACCATTTTGAAGAGTATTTAAAAAGAAATAAAATGAAACGAATGATGACTAGCATTTAATGTTACGTGACGTGAGGAGAGATAATAAAGACAAATGAGGTGACTAGCACAGTTACCTATGGTCGGCGTCCCTTCAACTGCACGCGCGCTTATCCATGAATAGTAACGACAGGTTTACCATCCCGAGATAAAACGTAACAGCTGTTTTGCTTTAAAAGAGGTTCTGAATCAACTTAGACAATGAAACGTTAGTAATAACCGAATCATAATTTCTAAAAGATTTCAATCAGAACTTCTGATATAAAAAAAATAATCCATTTTCATTTCAGAAGATACTCATACATGAGAACTTCTCATCTTCTCATTCTGGGCATAAATCCATACTGATGTTCTTCAGAATGAATTTAAACCTATCTTCAGCCAGGGGTTTTGTAAAGATATCAGCCCATTGATGGTCTGTATCCACAAAGTTTAAAGAAATAACACCCTTCTGAACATAGTCCCTTATGAAATGATGTTTAATCTCAATATGTTTAGCTTTTGAATGAAGAATAGGATTCTTAGATAAACATATAGCAGAAGTATTATCACAGAATATAGGAATGTTACTCTCAAATATCTGATAATCTTCCAACTGACTCTTCATCCAGAGCATCTGTGTACTACAGCCAGCAGCAGCGACATATTCTGCTTCTGTCGTTGATAGAGCAATAGTTGCTTGCTTCTTGCTGTACCAGGAGATCAAATGACTTCCAAGAAATTGGCAACTTCCTGAAGTACTTTTTCTTTCAATTCTGTCTCCAGCATAATCAGCATCACAGAATCCTACTAAGTTGTATTCTTTAGATTTTCTGTAAACTAAACCAACATTAGTAGTACCTTTCAGATACCTTAGAATTCTCTTAACAGCAGTTAAATGAGATTCTCTAGGATCTGATTGGAATCTAGCACACAAACAAACACTGAACAGAATGTCAGGTCTAGAAGCAGTCAAATATAGAAGAGATCCAATCATACCTCTGTATAACTTCTGATCTACCTTCTTACTTACCTCATCCTTACCTAGGATGCATGTTGGATGCATAGGAGTTTTGGCTTCTTTGCAATCCAGAAGAATAAACTTCTTCAGAAGTTCCTTCACATACTTGGTTTGGTGAACATATGTTCCTTCTGATGTTTGATTTATTTGTATTCCAAGGAAATACTTGAGTTCTCCCATCATGCTCATTTCAAACTCAGCCTGCATAGACTTAGCAAACTCCTTTCCAAGTGTAGCATTAGATGTTCCAAAAATAATATCATCTACATATATTTGACAGATTAAAATATCCTTTTCAAAGGTTTTACAAAAGAGAGTAGTGTCCACTTTTCCTCTAGTGAAACCATTATCTAGAAGGAAAGAACTTAAGCGTTCATACCAAGCTCTGGGAGCTTGCTTCAATCCATATAATGATTTCTTTAGTTTAAAAACATGATTAGGAGACATAGAGTCTTCAAAACCAGGAGGTTGATGGACATAAACTTCTTCATCTATATAACCATTTAAGAAGGCACTCTTAACATCCATTTGATAGAGAGTGATGTTATGTTGAGTGGCAAAAGAAATTAATAGACGAATAGATTCTAACCTGGCCACTGGTGCAAAGGTTTCTGTATAGTCAATCCCTTCTTGCTGACTATAACCCTGAGCCACCAATCTGGCTTTGTTTCTTACCACTTCACCTTTCTCACTGAGCTTGTTTCTGAAGACCCATTTTGTACCAATTATATTGAATCCATCTGGTCTAGGAACAAGATCCCAAACATCATTCCTTGTAAACTGATTCAGTTCTTCTTGCATAGCAATTATCCAGTCTGGATCTTCTAGAGCATGATCAACAGAAGTTGGCTCGATCAAAGATACAAGACCTAATTGACAGTCTGCATTGTTCTTAAGGAATGCTCTTGTTCTGATTGGATCATCCTTCTTTCCAAGAATGACATCTTCTGAATGACCAGAGATGAGTCTGGATGATCTTCTGACAGATGGTTCTTCAGACATACTTAGATCCTCCAGAGAAGCTGATACTTGATCTTCAGATTCTTTGCTTCTGAGAAGCTCTGCTTCTGATGCGTTGCTTCTTGGCTCAACAACTTCTGATATGTCAATATCATAACCTGCAAAATTATCAAACTGCTTTGGTTTTTCAGAACCAAGCTTATCATCAAACCTGATATTGATTGATTCTTCTACAACCAATGTTTCAGTATTGTATACTCTGTAGCCTTTTGAGCGTTCAGAATATCCAAGAAGGAAACACTTTTGAGCTTTGGAATCAAACTTACCAAGATGATCTTTAGTGTTCAGAATAAAGCATACACATCCAAAAGGATGGAAATATGAAATGTTGGGCTTTCTATTCTTCCACAATTCATAAGGAGTCTTATTTAGAATAGGTCTGATAGAGATTCTATTCTGAATATAGCATGCAGTGTTTATTGCTTCTGCCCAGAAATGCTTAGCCATATTGGTTTCATTGATCATGGTTCTGGCCATTTCTTGCAGAGTCCTATTCTTTCGTTCTACAACCCCATTTTGCTGTGGAGTTCTAGGACAAGAGAAATCATGGGCAATACCATTTTCTTTGAAGAACTCTTTAAAGGATCTGTTCTCAAATTCACCACCATGATCACTTCTGACCTTTATGATTTTACACTCTTTTTCAGATTGAATCTGAATGCAGAAATCAAAGAACACTGAATGAGTCTCATCCTTGTGTTTCAAGAATTTTACCCACGTCCAGCGACTATAATCATCTACGATGACTAATCCATATTTCTTTCCTCTGACAGATGCTGTTTTGACTGGTCCAAACAGATCAATGTGCAAGAGTTCTAATGGCCTTGAGGTAGAAACAACATTCTTAGACTTGAATGCAGGTTTGGAGAACTTGCCCTTCTGACATGCTTTACAAAGAGCATCTGATTTGAATTTCAGATTAGGGAGTCCTCTGACAAGATTCAGTTTGTTAATCTGAGAGATCTTTCTCAAACTAGCATGACCTAATCTCCTGTGCCAGACCCACTGCTCTTCAGAAACAGACATAAGACAAGTCACCTTCTGACTCATAAGATCTTGCAGATCTGTCTTATAAATGTTGTTCTTCCTCTTGCCTGTAAATAGGATTGAGCCATCCTTCTGATTTACAGCCTTGCAAGACTTTTGATTGAAGATTATATCATAACCATTGTCACTTAATTGACTGATAGATAAGAGGTTATGAGTTAAACCTTCTACAAGAAGTACATTAGAAATGGAAGGAGAGTTACCAGACTTTATAGTTCCGGAGCCAATTATCTTGCCCTTCTGATCTCCTCCAAACTTGACTTCTCCTCCAGACTTAAGCACCAGGTCTTGGAACATAGACCTTCTTCCTGTCATGTGTCGTGAGCATCCAGAGTCCAGGTACCATGACATGTTGTGCTTTGTCCTTCTTGCAGCCAAGGATATCTGCAATAGGAATAATCTTATCCTTAGGTACCCACATTTTCTTGGGTCCTTTCTTGTTAGATTTTTTCAAGTTCTGATTGAACTTGGGTTTGACATTATAAGCAATAGGAGGAATAGCATGATAATTTTTAATATGAGTTTCATGATATTTCCTAGGTTGTGTCACATGCTTCTTGGTGTGTGTTATGTGAAAACTTTGTGCATGTGAAGTGTGCCTAATATCATGAGAGTGGCCATACTTGAACTGATCATACAATGGCTTGTATGTAATTTTCATTTCATCAACAGGTTCAAGTTTGTATGGGGTTTCACCCTCAAAACCAATGCCGACTCTTTTGTTTCCAGACACAGCATATATCATAGAAGCTAGCTGACTTCTGCCAATACTTCTAGATAAGAACTTCCTGAAACTTAAATCATATTCTTTCAGAATATGGTTTAGACTAGGAGTGGATTTTTCTGAATCAGAAGGAGATCCAACATTATTGGATAATTTTAAAAGTTTTTCTTTTAATTCAGAATTTTCCAACTCAAGCTTCTTTGTTTCAAATTCAAATAGCTTTTTCAGCTTCTTGTATTTGAGACTAATCTGAGACTTGAGTTCCAGAAGTTCAGTTAGACCGGAAACTAACTCATCTCTAGTAAGTTCAGAAAATACCTCTTCAGAATCTGATTCTGATGTAGATTCTGATTCGTCATCTTCTGTCGCCATCAGCGCACAGTTGGCCTGCTCATCTTCTGAATCATCTTCTGACTCATCCCAGGTTGCCATAAGACCTTTCTTCTTATGAAACTTTTTCTTGGGACTTTCCTTCTGAAGATTTGGACATTCATTCTTGTAGTGTCCAGGCTCATTGCATTCATAGCACATGACTTTCTTCTTGTCAAATCTTCTTTCATCAGAAGATTCTCCACGTTCAAATTTCCTTGAACTTCTGAAGCCTCTGAACTTCCTTTGCTTGGTCTTCCAGAGTTGATTTAGCCTTCTGGAAATCATGGACAGTTCATCTTCTTCTTCAGATTCTGATTCTTCAGGATCTTCTTCTTTGGCCTGAAAAGCGTTAGTGCATTTCTTGATATTAGATTTTAATGCAATAGATTTACCTTTCTTTTGAGGCTCATTTGCATCCAGCTCTATTTCATGACTTCTCAAGGCACTGATAAGCTCTTCCAGAGAAACTTCATTCAGATTCTTTGCAATCTTGAATGCAGTCACCATAGGACCCCATCTTCTGGGTAAGCTTCTGATGATCTTCTTTACATGATCAGCCTTGGTGTATCCTTTGTCAAGAACTCTCAATCCAGCAGTAAGAGTTTGAAATCTTGAAAACATCTTTTCAATGTCTTCATCATCCTCCATCTTGAATGCTTCATACTTCTGGATTAAAGCTAGAGCTTTAGTCTCCTTGACTTGAGCATTTCCTTCATGAGTCATTTTCAAGGACTCATATATGTCATAGGCCGTTTCCCTGTTAGATATCTTCTCATACTCAGCATGAGAGATAGCATTCAGCAAAACAGTTCTACATTTATGATGATTCCTGAAAAGCTTCTTCTGATCATCATTCATTTCTTGCCTTGACAGCTTTACGCCACTGGCATTTACTGGATGTTTGTAACCATCCATCAGAAGATCCCATAGATCACCATCTAGACCCAGAAAGTAACTTTCCAGTTTATCTTTCCAGTATTCAAAGTTTTCACCATCAAATACCGGCGGTCTAGTATAACCATTGTTACCGTTGTATTGCTCAGCAGAGCCAGATGTAGATGCAGGTGTAGGTGTAGACTTTTCACTTTCATCAACCATCTTTTACTGAAGCGTTTTTCTCTTCCTGAATCTTTTCTAAACACGGTTAAGTGCTTGCACCTTAGAACCGGCGCTCTGATGCCCAATTGAAGGATAGAAAAACACTTAGAAAGGGGGGATTGAATAAGTGTGACTTTAAATCTTGGACGATAAAAATAAATTGCACAATTATTTTTATCCTGGTTCGCTGTTAACGAAGCTACTCCAGTCCACCCCCGCAGAGATGATTTACCTCAACCTGAGGATTTAATCCACTAATCGCACGGATTACAATGGTTTTCCACTTAGTCCGCAACTAAGTCTTCCAGAGTCTTCTGATCACACACTGATCACTCCAGGAACAACTGCTTAGATACCCTCTAAGACTTTTCTAGAGTCTACTGATCAACACGATCACTCTAGGCTTAGTTCACTCCTAAGACTTCCCTAGAGTATTCTGATCAACACGATCACTCTAGTTCCTTACAACTTAATGTAATTCTAAGAGTATTACAAATGCTTCTTAAAAGCGATAATCACAACTGTGATATTTCTCTTAATCGTTTAAGCTTAATCTCACTAAGATATTACAACAGCAATGTAGTGAGCTTTGATGAAGATTCTGAGCTTTGATTGAATAGCGTTTCAGCAAGTTTATTTTGGTTCAGAGTTGTTAAGAATTGGTAACCTTGCTTCTCATCAGAACTTCATATTTATAGGCGTTGAGAAGATGACCGTTGAATGCATTTAATGCTTTGCGTGTTCCGTACAGCATCGCATTTAATGTTATACGCTTTTGTCAACTACCTCGAGCCTTGTTCACGCTGTGTCTACTGACGTTGCCTTTAGTAGCTTTAACGTTCCTTTTGTCAGTCAGCGTAGTCTGCCACGTGTACTTCCTTCTGATCTGATGTTTGTGAATACAACGTTTGAATATCATCAGAGTCAAACAGCTTGGTGCATAGCATCTTCTGATCTTCTGACCTTGAAGTGCTTCTGAGCGTGATACCATCTTCTGATCTTCAGTGCTTCTGATCTCATGTTCTTCTGATGCTTCCATAGACCCATGTTCTGATTCTGCTTCGACCATCTTCTGATGTCTTGCCAGACCATGTTCTGATGTTGCATGCTGAACCATTTGAGACACAACTTCTGAGCGCTGAATTATGCGTACTCTTTATATATATTTCCTGAAAGGGAAATTGCATTGGATTAGAGTACCATATTATCTTAAGCAAAATTCATATTATTGTTATCATCAAAACTAAGATAATTGATAAGAACAAATCTTGTTCTAACAGTTATGTGCTTTCCATAAGAGAGTTAATCTTTGTAATTTTTATCTTTGGAACACTCTACCTCTTCTTTGTTTCGAAAGGTAGTAGTTCTTTTTCTTGTATCGGTTCGGAGCATCCCTTTTGCTCTCGTTTAATTCCATTACCTATTTAAAAAAAAACGATTTCTACAAATAAATCCCAGAAAATTCACACAGCGACATCACAGACAACAAAAATTATACCAATACACAGAGATAATCTTAATTCCCTAAACCCCACATACGATCCATCATATCCTCGTTTATAGAGCAAGAACCCCACCCTTACCTTGTATTCGGAGTCCGCTCCATAATTTGTTCTTCCAATTGAAATTTCGGTCGAATCCAAGCTTTCGGCTTCACAAAATTCTTTCGGCTTCCCTGTTTCTGGCACAGCTCTCGTATCCCTTTTCTTTTCCTCTTCTCTGCACAAGCACTTCCACGTTCTCTTCTTTTCTCTACAAACCCTTATTTTCTTTTACTGATACCAAAACCTAATACTTCCTTTTACTTCACCATATTATTATTTTTCTCACAAACTCCTTAATGGGCCTATATTCACACCTCCGAACTACTAACGTCAACCAATCAACTTAATTAAATAGATACTCCAATAAAGTAATAATATCCCTAATATTATTTCTCCGATTAACCGACGAATTTAATCCGACTTTCCATTCAACCGCTTAAACGATATAATAATTCACTTACATTCCTCAGATTAATTCCGATAAATTCCCAACTTCAAAAAATTCCAATTAATTAAATCCTTAATTAATTTAATTAACCCATTAATTAAATTCGGGACGTTACAGTATCCATAGGGTCCATGCCCACAAGCAATTCGACAATCATGCCCATCTCTGTAAATGCAATTGAAATTCCTTCAAATGCACAAACTGGGCATGTATTGACATATATTAGAAATCAAGCCTAACCTACGACCCCTAGGCCACCAGGGTTCGAAAACTTCAGGCCTTGGAGGGAGAAACCCCAATACGGGATGCCAACTTCCTTTATGTCTGGGTTACATAATAGTACATCTACATATACACAGCCTTCCATGGAAACCTTTTCTCTAATACAAAATTTTGGTTTTGGTATGAACCATGTGGGTCGAAGTACCCAAAACCAAGGTATGTCGAACCAATTACTGATACTTGTCATACCCCAAAATTTGCCCTCCTCTATTCATCTTCAATGGCTCTAGGTTCAAAGGACCATTCAAGTCACTTTCTCCTAATCGAGGGTCTCAAAGCTAGGGTTTGCACTTTATCAAAGGATTTTGAATTTCTAAGGCCTCAAACGAACCTCAAGGTATCTCATATGTCTCAAAGTGTCTCCATGTCAATTATCAAGCTTCAATCCCAAGGATTTCCCATTCAAATGCTCAGATGATCAATAATCGACTATGTTGACCTAAAAATCAACTATAATCAAAATACAGTCAAACTTCAAGATTTTTGGTCAACATCAAGTATGTGAGATTTTGTCCATCATTTGATCAAAGATTGATCATGATCCATTAGTAAAAACTCAAAGATGAACAAATTAAAAGGTTCAAATTAGGGTTTTTTATAGGAAAAGTCAACTCAACTTTGACTGACCATAACTTCCACATGGAGTATCAAAAATTTCTCACTCAAAGCCTATTTTGAAGGAAATTTAATCCTCTACAACTTTGTCTCTCACAAGCCAAGGCTAGAAATGCTTCATTTGAGAGATATGGCCCAATACATTACAGGTCCTCCAGAAAGGTCAACAAAAACACCTTTTGGGTCAAAGCTCATAACTTGAGCATGGAAGCTTCAATTAATATGAAACCAAAGGCATAATTTAGAGGACTCTTTAAGCTTTCCAAAAAGTCCTATAACACTTCCATATGTTAAAAATTGAAGGAGTTATGACTTGCACAATTTGGGCGATTTTGAGAAAATGCGCTTAAAAGCAAAGTGGAGAAGTTTGGTATTTTGAACCATTGGGCCTAAAATATGGTTTCCAAACATGACCATGGGCCTTATAATGATCTTTTATTAATTATTTTATTTTTATAATGTTTACCTTATTTATTTGAATTTTTAATTCATTTAAATGTGGATAAATTATTATAAATATAAAAAAATTAGTTTTAAGTCAAAGATTTAATTTTGTAATCAAATCCAATCATCCAAATAAGCCATATATGATACAAATTTGTTCAAAAGAGATTGGAGAGAGATGGCCCAAAAATAGCAAGATTTATGATATTTTTCCAATCAAATTTCATCCTTCCAATCACATGACTTATTGCTAAAAATATTTAACCTATTTGGTCTCCTATATATTTAGGAGGAATGGAAGAAAATAGGGGTTGGCTAGAAGGACGAAAAAAGGGGAGGAGGAGGCTAGGGTTTCAATGAAAATATGCAAGAAATAAGGTGAAACTGTGGCACCCCTTCTCTACAAGTATGAAAGCATTCCTCACGTTCTAATCTATCCAGGAGACTCCCAACAATTAGTCCCAGGCCTCACATGGTCCCAAGGCGTCTCAAAACGCACTCCTTCGAGTGCACCAAGTTGGTAAACATTCTATGATCTCAAACTTCTACTTCTCGCAAATTAAGCGAATTTGATGCACATATATTCATTCATACTAATGTTTAGATTGTTTTAGAACGTTAGGTTATGAGTTTTGGCGCAGGGGTGATCAATCACCATTATTAGGGCACAATGAAGTTTCCTTTTCGTGTTCATAGTTCCAGGAGTTTTTAAGTAAAACTAAGGGCATATTCTTGATCCAGGGACCATTTTAAGGTGATCTGGGCATTTAGTTTTCTGGTCTCATGTTGTTTATGCAGGTTTTCATGTTCGAAGGTTTATCCGCAACAAAAATCGCAACAAAATCTGCGGAAGAATCCGCAGGAAAATAAAAGGAGGAAGATGAACAAAAAACTAACGCGTGGCTGTGTTTTGTTTGGGGGTCAACCGTCGCTTTTCTCTCCCTTCTCTTTATTGGCAGGTCTAAATATCAGACCTTCTCTCAGCTCTTCTCATTGGCTTCCACGTGCTCACGAGGGCCCACTTTGAATTCGTTTGACTCTTTCCATTTACCATACTTTTAACATATTTATTATTTGCTGGCTATTTATTACACAAAAACGCACGCAGCCTGGTTGGTGACACATGAACATTGTTTGTCTTTAGGTCCTGGGTTCGAACCCAGGCTTGTCATATATATTTTTGGGATTATGTAGATTGCAGATCTGGTACACACACCTCCGCATGCACCTACGCTGTACCTTCATATCTCAGCCCTCAGATCTCACCAAAGCATGATCCAACGCCTTCAAAGGTGCAGTTCCACCATGGATGTCCAGAGCAGGCCACACAGGATTTCCTTCCAGGTTTCATTTAATTATTTATACAATTATATAATTAATCTTAGTTAATTCTAATAGATTTCTCTGTATAGAATAACTTTAGTTTGAAATTGAATTATTATATAATTAGGATAAAAACTAATATTAGGACTATTTCCCGATTATTCATTATTTCGACTAATTTATTTAATCATCTTTAATTATAAGAATCAAAAGACCCTAGAAGATTGTGACCAAGACATTAGGGTTTTCCTGATCCCATTAGGTATTTAGCCAAACGATTTAATTTATTATTCGCTTCGATTAAATCAATTGATCGCGGTGGGTAATAATCAATTAATTATTTAATTCTTTAATTAAATACAGATTAAAATGATATTTATTTTGCTAAATGGTTTTAACGAAATACATTGGTTACGATGATTAGCATTTCTCCTCTATAAAAATTCGTTATTATTTATAATCGAATCCATCGATTATGAGGTGTAACGATCAAATTAATAATTAAAATACACATATTTGCTATTCGTGATAATCGAATCAATCGATTATAGTGGTTAGCAATCCTCCCTTCAACCTGTTAGCCATGGTAATCAAACCTATTGATTATCGCAACTAACGGTAACAAATTAAAACCAGGGTTGTACGCCCAACACTTAAAACATTCAAGACACTCCAAAACTACGGATTTTCATCCTTTTCGATCAGGCAATTCAAAATGCCTTGCAAACTCAAAACTACGATAGGCCATTTAAAAAGCCTTCAAACAACCTCACTCTAATTCTAAGGCATACAACCCTGTGCCCGAACTACGTTGACTCTGATTCTCCATAAGGCCCGAACTACATTGACTCTGATTCTCCATAAGGAGATACGTAGGCACTTGGTAACAAGGCGAGTCTCCCCCCTCACAATTTCAATTCACTTTCAAATCTCAATTTTCACCCTATTCATTTCCTTAGCTATTAAACATCTAACTTTAGCCATAAAACCTTTACCTTAGAACAAACCTTAGGAAAGGGTTGAGGGTGCCTAACACCTTCCCTCGACCTGATTATAATAACTTACCCCGATCTCTTAACTGCGTAAGGTTTCCTATTCGCCTTGGTAGAATAGGTGGCGACTCTAAAGCTTAATTTTTAGGGCAGGTTGCTACAGCTGGCGACTCTGCTGGGGATACACTTAATGGTGAATTACTATACTCCTATAGGTTTTGGCAGGGTTTAGGTTTTTGGCAAATTTTTTAGGGTTTGGCTAGTCCGCCAATTTTAGGGTTTATTTATTTTTGTAAATATTTAATTTTTATTTTTATTTATTTATTTATTTCACCTTTTACATCATTTAAATAAATACATGTTTATTTAAATAATATCTGTTTATTTAAATATTTGTTGTGTATTGCATTTTAAATTGTAAGCAGCCGGAGTTCAAGGTTAGTTTTTAAAATATTTAAATTTTATTTATTTACTTCCTTTGCAATTCCATTACCGCAATGCTATTTATTTATAGTAGTTTAAATAAATACCTGTTTATTTAAATAATTGCTTTTTATTATAAGCGGACGGATTTCGATGTTAGTTTAAATATTTAAATTTTATTTATTTATTTCTTTTCCTTTGCAATTCCATTACTGCAATTTAATTAAATAATTATTTAATTGAATGTTTTTATTCCTATTACATCTTCTGGGTTATATATAAATTGTTGTTAAAACCTAAGTGTGGGAATTATCTTTAAGACCAGGGGGGACTTGAATCGCCTACGAGTCTTATTGATAATTCCACTCAGAGTGGGTTGAATATCCGGAAATATCCAATACGAGGCTTGACCTTGTTGAGGGCAGGACTTGGTATTTGGCTGATCTCTCTGAGAACTTACCCCAAAAATTCGAACCTCATGGATAAAATGAGTTGTTCGAAAATCCAAAGGGACAAAAAGTCTCGGAGGCTACGAGCGACCCCATGAGACCTTCTAGAACACTCCCATGGAAAGGGTAGGCTCCCTAAAGCCGCTACGTCGAACCTATGAACCTAGGACTTTTGTGCTTCTGTGCTCATTATATGTTTGCAATTTATATACTTCGAATATCTATGCGTTTCAATTTTGCAGGTATCCCTACATATTCCCTAGCCTGTAGGGACTCTAATTCCTAAGACTACGCCCTTCCCCTGAAGGACATCCCCATTAACGGACGTCAATTGGCTTCAGGATGGCCATGAGAGCTGGTAACTGTCTTGAACGGTGAACCCGTGCTTGTTCCCACGTACCCTCTAACTTGTAGGGTTTGGATTTCCGTTTATACATCTTTCACTCCTAACCTGTAGGGATTTCTCTTCATCCGATATCGTCCTTAGATATGTTGTGTTCCGCATAGAGAACCTTCCCACGAGGGACAACTTCGTAAGTACACGTCGAACGACCTCTCGAAGGTCATGAGACTTGGTGACTGTCCTGAACGGTCGTCAACTGCTAATTTCCGCGTACCCCTTAATCTAAGGGATTCCCATTAACGTGTCATAGCTTGCAAGTGTTTCGTCAGAGTCTAATGTCATCCTTAGATCCGCATAGGCTATCCTTAGGACTATATCTATCGCGCGTCCGCATTGCATTACATACAAGGAGTCATAATATACAAAAAAAATAAAGGAGTCCTTTGCATACGCGTGCATTCGCATTTTCATGCGTTCATACATTTACATTTACATTTGCATTTCTATCTTCGCCCGCATCCATACTTACCGTGCTAGCCTGTTTCCCGAAACTCCCAAAGAACTAAAAGGATTATCAACTATGGAGAAAGGAGGATAAATTATTGAAAACGATCTCGGCCTTGCTACAAAAAAGAGGAATGCCTTTCACCATGCCTTCCGCATGTCCATGCCTTTTCGCAGCAAGATTATGCCAAAATTATCGTCGAGCAAGGATCAGTTCAACAAAGAAGTTCCCTCATAGATACACCCAAGGGGTATCTAGCCATAAATGGGTTCATCTTAGAACACATCAAATTTGCAAGCACACTCTACGATAACCTAGGGGCAAGGATTAGTCTAGCTGGGGCAATATCCTGAACAAAGGTGCATAACTACGGTGGAGGGAAAGCGACATATATTAACTCTCCACCAAGGGGCAAAAGGGTCCTAAATTTCCTTTATCAATCTACGAGCTCCGAGGATTGTGAACGATGTGATACTATCCTTAGAAAAAGCAAAAGAGGTTCAGTCAAAGGAAACTCATGAAGTTCCGATACGACGAAAACCCACCGCTAACAAATTTATTCCCGACAGGTTTGACGTGCCCAAGGAAAGTTCGAGATTACCCTTTACTCCTACAAGTCCACGAACTAAGGAGTGAAACAAAGTCGACAGACTCACAAAAAAGATTTCCCTAGGATCAATAGGTTTATCATTTCAAGTTGTAATTTCTACGATCCTAAGATGTTATTTGATGTAAAAATGTTGTACCTTTCAAATAGTAATTCAATAAAATATTCATGCATGTTTTGAAATCAATCCATTCGCTTCATTCGCTCACTACTACGACTTTCCACTCGCACCCTTCTATTCTGTTTCAATTTCGACTTTCAATTATTAACAAACTTAAGGGAGAATGACGAATACAAATAACTAAGTCTCGCTAAACATATGCTTTCAAGGTAAGACCGAACCGATGATGTACAGGCATTGTTTCAATTCCCAAACAGTGGAGACATAAGGATGTTAATCCCTCGTTACCCCCTCGATCCAGGAGTTGGAGCTTGTTTCTACTTTTCAAATAAACCTTGATTTTAACCAGGGGCAAGGTAGATTTCAATTAATTCAATGGTGTATTTTGGTTGTCAAGAGAACCAGTTAATCCAAGCAAGGATCAAGCAAAGTTTCAAGCATATGCTTTTCCTCGCGTTCATCCAAGATTGAGGAAGCAATGGAGATAACATTCACAACATCTTCTTACTCAATACATCATCCAAGATCGAGGACATATCAGAGCCGAAGCTTGCAAATCCAAACCAAGGATCACAACATTCAATATCCAAGGATCAATATTTCCAAAGGAGTATTCAAAAAAAGGAAAAAAAACGCCCACTAAGACAAAATGGAAAAACCTTGATTGTCACTATTTTTAGGGTTCTGAATGCTGCCAATCCTTGTGAATTCCGTCCGTTTTTAGGTCTGGATCCTTGGCATATATAGGTGTGATGGATTTAGGTTAACAAAAACTTATCAAATCTTGGTGATTTGCTTGATTGAAGATTATATTTTGAATGAATATTTTTGATATAAATCTTACTATTTTGGACCAATTTCGATCTTTTTCTTCACCAATTTGGTTTGCACGAATTTTAGATGGGATATTGAGATATTATTAGGATTAATGATGATTGAGATTGAGGAAAAATCAAATCTTTGATATTTACCTTGAATTTTTTGAATTATTTTAATTTTAAATGAATGAAAATCCATATAAAATTAAGTAAATATTAAAAATTTGTGGTAATTAAACTTGGGGCCTTGGATGACTTGTGGATCAAGTTTGGATCATAAAAACTTAGGCTTCTTTATAAAATATTTCAATTTGAACCCTTTCTCTTCACATTTTCCCCTCCAAAATGGTCCAACTTTGACAAGGCCTATCTCTCTCAATTTTTGAGGTATGAGAGTGTTCTAGGACTTTTTAGAAACCTTAGAGAGTCCTCTAACCATTGTCTTTGGTCTCACATCAGAATTACTTTCCATGCTTCTTGTGTGTCCTTTTGAAAAAAGTGACATTTTGTTGATTTTTGAAAAGGACCTATAATGTTTTGATCCATATCTCCCAAATGAAGCATTTTTAGACTTGGCATGTGAGAGACAAATTTGTAGAGAATTCAATTTCCTTCAAGATGAGCTTTGAATGGAAAATTTCTGATGTTCCATGTGAGAATTATGGCTGGTCAAAGTTCAGTTGACTTTCTCCTATGAAAACCCTAATTTAGAAACTTTTTGATTTGTTGATTTTTGATCTTTCTCCTATAGGTTTTGGCAAGGTTTAGGTTTTTTGGCGAAACATTTAGGTTTTTGGCAAATTTTTAGGGTTTGGCTGATTCGCCATTTTTAGGGTTTATGGTTTTTTATAAATATTTAAATTTTATTTATTTATTTATTTATTTGCCATTACATTTATTTACCGCAATTCCTTTATTTACCGCAATTCAATTAAATGTTTACTTTTTGAATATGTGTTATTTTATCGCATTCTTGGGATATATAAATTGCAGTTAAACCTAAGCGTGGGAATTATATTTAAGACCAGAGTGGAATTACATCGCCTACGAGTCTTATTATAATTCCACTCAGAGTGGGTGAATATCCGGAAAGGTCTGATACGAGGCTCGACCTTGTTGAGGGCTGGACTTGGTATTTGGCTGATCTCTTTGGGAACCTACCCCTAAAACTCGAACCTCATGGACAAATGAGTTGTTCTAAAATCCAAAGAGACAAAAAGTCTCGACGGCTACGAACGACCCCATGAGACCTTCTAGAACATACCAATGGGAAGGGTAGGCACCTTAAGCCGTTACGTCGAACCTATGAACCTAGGGCTTATGTGCTTACGTGCTTATTATATATGCAATTTATGTACTGCGAATGTCTTGCGTTTAATTTTTGCAGGTATTCCTACGTGTTCCCTGGCCTGCAAGAACTTCATTTCTAAGATCATGTCCTTCCCACGAAGGACACCTCCATTTACGCACGTTGATTGGCTTCTCGATGGCCATGAGACTTAGTGACTGTCATGAAAAGTCACCCCGCGCCTGCATCTACGCACTCCCTAGCCTGTAGGGAGTTTCCTTTTATATCTTTGTACTCTCACAACTATGTGTCCTTCCCACGAAGGACATCTTCGTTTACGCACGTCGATTGGCCTCTCGATGGCCATGATCTAGTGACTGTCTTGAACGGTCACCTCGTGCCTACATTTACGCATTCCCTAGCCTATAGGGATTCTAATTCCAAAATCGCATCCTTCGTGCGAAGGACATCTTCGTTAGCATACGTCAATTGGCCTCTCAATGGCCATGCGATCTAGTGACTGTCTGGAACGGTCACCCCGTGCTTACTCCTACGTATTCCCTAGCCTATAGGGATTTTCTTTTACATCCATGTGTTTTCACAATGACGCGTCCTTCCCCGAAGGACAACTTCATTAGCATGCGTTCGACTGGCCTCTCGATGGCTATGAGATCTAGTGACTGTCCTGAACGGTCACTCCATGCTTGTTTCCGCACACCCTCTAACTTGTAGGGTTTGGATTCTCATCTATACATCTTTCACCCCTAGCCTGTGGGGATTTCACTTCGGCCGATATCATCCTCAGATAGGTTGTGTTCCACACAGAGAACCTTCCCACCAAGGACAACTTCATTGGTACACGTTGATTGGCCTCTCGATGGCCATGAGACTTGGTGACTGTCTTGAACGGTCACCTGCCGCTACCTTCTGCGTATTCCCTAATCTAAGGGATTTCCATTGGAGTGTCGTAACATCTATCTCGCAAGAATTTCAATAGGGTCTAATGTTGCCTCTAAGGCTATCCCTAGGATTACATGTCACCCGTCTGCATTACATACAAGGAGTTATGATACGAGGAGTCTTTCGCACACGCATGCGTTTGCATTTTCATGCAATCATACATTTACATTCGCATCTTCACCCGCATCCACACTTACCGTGCTAGCCGATTTCCCGAGACTCGCAAAGAAAAATCCAAAGGATCATAAACTATGGAGAAAGGAGGATAAATCATCGAGAACGAACTTGGTCACACAAGGAGAAAAAGGATATCTTTTACCATGCCAGCCGCATGTCCACGCCTTGTCGTAACAGGATTGCAAATACAATGGAGGTTATCATCGAGCAAGGATTAGTTCACCAAAGAAGTTCCCGCGTAGATACACTCAAGGGGTATCTAGTCATAAAGGGGTTCGTCTTAGGACATATCCAACTTACAAGGACGCTCTACGATAACCTGGGACGCTCTACCAATTGGGGCAAAATCTTGAACAAAGATGCATAAATACGATGGAGAGAAGGCGACGTGTGTTAACTCCACGCCAAGGGACAAAAGGGTCATAGGTTCTCTCTATCAATCTACAAACTCTGGAGGTTACGAACAGTGTGACACTATCCTTAGGAAAAGCAAAAGAGGTTCAGTCAAAGGAGACTCATGAAGTTCCGATACGACGAAAACCCACCGCTAACAATTTGTTCCCGATCGGTTTGACGTGCCCAAGAAGAATCCGAGGTTACCCTTTACTTCTACAAGTCTATGAACTAAGGAGTGAAACAAGGTCAATGGATTTACAAAGGAGATTGTTCCTAAGATTAATAGGTGTTTATCATGTCAGAATTTCAACCCCTACGATCGCTAAGTGTTACTCGGGATAAAAGTTGTACCTTCGGATTAGCAATGCTAATGGGATGACTACACAGGTTTTGGAATCGATTCACTCGCACACTTCTATTTTCAAATTAGGATTATTAACAAACTTAAGGGAGAATGATGAATACAAATAACTAAGTCCATCTAGACATATGCTTTCAAGGTAAGACCGAACCGATGATGTACAGGCATTGTTTCAATTCCCAAACACTGGAGACATAAGGATGTTAATCCCTCGTCACCCCCTCGAGCCAGGAGTTGGAGCTTGTTTCTACTTTTCAAATAAACCTTGATTTCAACCAGGGGCAGGGTAGATTTCGATTAATTCAATGGTATATTTTGGTTGTCAAGAGAATCAGTCCATCCAGGCAAAGGATCAAGCAAAGCAAAGGTTCAAGCATATCTTCTTCCTCGCGTTCATCCAAGGATGAGGGAGCAATGGAGATAACATTCACAACAATCTTCTTCCTCAACACATCATTCAAGATCGAGGACGTATCAAAGACGAAGCTTGCAAATCAAAGTCGACATGGCAGTCACAACATTTCATATCCAAGGATCAAATCTCAAAAGGAGTATTCAAAAGAAAAAGGAAAAAAAAAACGCCCACTAAGTCAAAATTGAAAATTCCATAAAAGAAAACAAAAACGACTTAGGCAAAAATTAGGGCATCCCGATGGATCAATTTCAAAGGAATTGGTTCATGCAAAAATCAGGGATAGAAAAAAAACAAAGGCAAAATACAAAGGATAATCTTGTGACTGCTAAACCATCGAAGCTTTTTATCAATGCTTGGATCTTTACCAAGGCTTCTGCTCAACATCAAAAGAACTGAAACGATTCTCTTGCAAACAAAGCACATTCATTGGATTAGGCGATTTTTAGGATTTGGAGAACATCAAGGAGAAAGGGGTGGGACAAATAAAATTTTGAGCCTTATATCCATTGTTTCTTAAAACATGAACCAGGCCAAGTTACAACATGCAAAAGTCCTAATTGAGGCAAGGTTAACCATGAAAGCATATTAAGCAGTATTTTGTAATACTGACTCCTAGGTTTGTTAAAACTGTTTCTAACCATTACGTTTCTTCAAACGTTCATTTCTAATCATCCAGTCCC
This sequence comes from Vicia villosa, assembly GCF_029867415.1. Lineage (NCBI taxonomy): Eukaryota > Viridiplantae > Streptophyta > Magnoliopsida > Fabales > Fabaceae > Vicia > Vicia villosa. The sequence goes on from NW_026705034.1 coordinate 193,784, forward strand.
AATTCATAACGGACTTCGATTTCAAAACTTGCACACACGTCGCATTGGAGTTGCTTCTCAAAAGGTACGACGTCGTCTACGAATATACACTTAGCATCGAGGAAATCTCGAAATTGGTTTAATCAAAGGTGATCATTTCTAATAAAGAATCTGGAGCGGGGGGAATCACATCTAGGGGGTTCTCCTAAACAGGGGCAAAATTTCAAAGATCACAGGGGCATGCAATCAAACATCCTATTAACTAGGGGAATTCATCCTAAAGGTTCAATCAACGTGGGGCACACCTCGAAGCAATAAAAAACAGGGGCATGTCAAACATGGGAAGAATTCAAATTCAAAAGGATATATCACTATGGATAGTCCTCCATATCCTGGAGATCAAGGGCATACCCTTCAATCCAAAAGTCGAAGCATACGACAAGGCCAAAATAGGGCAAGGCGCATATCATAAGGAAAAGGCGTTCTCACACTCTACAAACATCGAACCAATATTTCTCCTAACTACGATCTTCAAAGTTCAAAAAATAGGTATTGGGGAATCGCGCTAGCATCCAACAACCTTACAACTCCATCAAACTATATACGCTTGGGTTATTAACAACCTATCATTGGAGCATCATATAAGTCATGCATTACATTGGTTGATATATTACACCGTACCTTTTTAGGTAGTCTTCTTTAAGACAAGTCTCATGATCCTTTCTAGGAGCCTCCTCGAGCAGTATTATTCAAGACGAATCATCGTCCTTGCTAGGAACCTCTTCAGGTAGTCTTCTTTAAGACATTATTTTTCTGAGAACCTATCTAGGTAGTCTTCTTTAAGACATTCTTTTTCTAAGAACCTTTCTAAGGTAGTCTTTTCTAAGACATTCTCTTTCTAAGAACTTTTCTAGGTGGTCTATTCTAAGACATTCATTGTCCTTTCCAGGAACCTTTTTAGGTAGTCTCTTTAAAAACATCTTTCAACTTTTCCAGGTAGTCTTCTTTAAGACGAATTGTCATTATTTCTAGGGACCTCTTTAGGTAGTCTTCTTTAAGATGTTATTTTTCTAAGAACCTTTCTAGGTAGTCTTTTCTAAGACATACATCGACCTTTCCAAAAAACCTTTTTTAAGTAGTCTTTTTAAGACATCTTCCAGCCTTTCCAGGTGGTCTTCTTTAAGACAAATTTTATCCTTTCTAGGAACCTCTTCAGGTAGTCTTCTTTAAGACAAATTTTCATATCCATTCCAGAAACCTTTTCAGGTGGTCTTATAGAAGACATTACTTCGTTCCACTCGTTACATCAATCAACATATACATAAGCATAAACAGTATCCATCAAAACATCCAAGTCATCATAAATCATTGTCATGCATTAATCATGTCGCTTCACTCCAACATCAAACCATGCATGTCATCTGGTACATTCATATACTATAAAAGCCCAATTTTCTTTTGCAAATCCAAATCCTTACAAAGTCCAGTTCTCGTCCTGGCAAATCATTACAAAGTCCAGTTCTCGTCCTGGCAAATCATTACAAAGTCCAGTTCTCGTCCTGGAAAACCATCAAATCCAATTCTCTTTTGGTAGTCAGTTCCCGTCTGACTGTTACATTAAATCCAATTCTCATTTGGTAGTCAGTTCCCGTCTGACTGTTACATCAAATTCAATTCTCGTTGGTAGTCAGTTCCCGTCTGACTGTTACATTAAATCCAATTCTCGTTTGGTAGTCAGTTCCTGTCTGACTGTTACATTAAATCCAAGTCCCGTCTGGTAGTCAGTTCTCGTCTGACTGTTACATCAAAATCCAAATCCTATTTCAATCCTATTTCAAATCCTATTCCAATCCTATTCCAATCCTATTTCAATCCTATTTCTAATCCTATTCCTATCCTATTTCAATCCTATTTCTAATCCTATTCCAATCCTATTTCAGTCCTATTTCAAATCCTATTCCAATCCTATTTCAATTTCAATTTCAATCCAAATCATGACTTATTGCGTTAGTCCCTGAGCAGCAATAAGTTATGTCTTATCACGTTAGTCCCTTGGCAGTGATATGGCACCGAGTCCTTTGGTACGTTAGTCCCTTGGCAGTAACCAAAAATCTATCCTATTTCAATTTCAATTTCAATCTCAATCCAAATCACGACTTATTGCGTTAGTCCCTGAGCAGCAATAAGTTATGTCTTATCACGTTAGTCCCTCGGCAGTGATCAAAGGGTTTTACAAAGAGGTTCTTCAATGGGTTTATCACGGTAGTCCCTCGGCAGTGATCTTCTTCAAGACTATAAAGGGGTTCACAAAGGGTTTTACAACATGGTTTTACAAAGGGTTCCACAATTGGGTTTATCACGTTAGTCCCTCGGCAGTGATATTCTCCAAAACATCATCAACAACACACAAAGGTTCTATTTTTTCTTTTCCAAAGTTACTAACATACTTCAACTAACATAACTAACAATCATGCATCATTCAATTACATGCTTCATTCATACATAATGCATATACATGCATCGCTCTCATCTATTTTGAGAAGCTCACTGCATCATACATCGCATTCATTGCATAAAATTCAAATTGCCTTTTTAGGCCGTACTACAATCAAAGCAAGTGGTTCCTTTCGAAAACATCTGCTCCACATTCTAAAAAAGAGGGGTATTTACCTTGGGTGGCATCTGTAAGCCCATCTCCCGCGGAGTTTCTTCTCAACAAATGCAAATTTCAGGGCATTCTCAGTGTTCAATCGTCTTCTACCTTTAGATCACGATAGGCAGACGTGCCTATCTGACTCTTCAGGTTTAAGAAGATTGAACAGGGGCAGCTATCATACCCTAAAATTTACCCGACACCACTCGCATTCTTTAATTTACTAAAAATGTTAAAATTAAGGGCTATGGGGTTTAACATATCTATTGATAAACCTGACCTCTTATAAAACCTTTTATTAAATTGAGATATGTAATTAGTAGGTATTTGGGCCCATTTGCTTGGTCCAATCTATCTCATTCTAAGGGTTTTTATTTTATTTTTTTATCATTTTTATTTTTACTATAGTATAGTTTTTACTCATTTTTATTATAATTTATATTTTTTTTATTATTAGGATTATTAGTTTAACATTATTAGTGTTATTATATTATTATATCATTATTATAAAAAAAGTGTTTAGTCATTATATCTAGTTTTAGGATCTTAGTTTTTTAATTTTATTTAGAAGTAAAAACAAATTAAAAAAAAACATATCAGTATCTTTATTATAGAAAAACAAGAAAAAAGCCAACATTGGAAATACATGAACCAAGCAAGAGGAGATTGAAGAAAAAAAGGAAGTTTTGGATGATGATTTCCAATCAAAATATTTGGCATTCAAAACAAGATTTTTGTCAAAATTGTTAACCTAACTAGTGTGAGATATATATATATATACTATGATTTCCGGTCTTAAAGAGGAGGTTTTTGCTGCCTCCAAGAACAAAACTGAATTCGTGAAAACTCAAGGAAAAAAACTAATTCGTTTTCCAAGTTGTGTCCTAATTCGGGTCATATAAATAGTTTCAATCGCTTCCTTAACGATTAGTAAGCGAGACTGAATTATCAGCATCGATCTGAACGCACTCATATATACTCGGACATTCACGTTTTGTGCTTCTAAATTTTCGATTCGAATTCCATCATGGAGGCATCATAAATCGAGTTTGGATTCGTATTTGTGTTTATAATTATGTTTACAATCTCTCTGTGCCATTTGATTGAAGTTTTAATGCAGGTACAAATATTCACCATGGCTAGGTTTTCTGGTTCATGATTTGGGGCTCAATAGATAGAGACAAAATCGGTCCAAATCGAGGGTGTTTTCACGTTCGGAGGGTAGGATTTAGTGAATCTATATGATTAATTGGGGTTTATTTTCATTGTGTGACGAAGGGGATGATGGCAGGCTATGGCTACACTACAAAACCGTGGCTAAAGGTCTGCCCAGTTTTGCAGAATTTCAGATGAAGAAGAAGACAGTAGGCACGCGTTTCTGGGTTTAAAAATTTGACTTTTTGTTTTTGTATATAATTGTTGCGTTTCGTAGCATGACAAACAAGGCAGCGTAGCTCAAACGGCAAGGAGTATGTTGTCGTAACCCAAGGGACCTGGGTTCGATCCCAGCGTCCCACATGCTATCCTTTCTTTTTTTCTTTGTTTGTTGGTTTGTACTTTTACAGGATTAAGTGTGACTCCCTCCACGTGCGAGCATGATGCACCTCACATCCAGGCCATAAGATCCCCTTCCCCATAAATCTCATCTTTGCCCTTTTCACTTCCTTAGCTATTTACCTCTATAATTTTGCCATAAAATTGTTACCTTAGATTCAAAGCCGTAGGAAAGGGTTGAGGGTGCCTAACACCTTCCCTCGACCTGATTATAATAACTTACCCCGATCTCTTAACTGCGTAGGGTTTCCTATTCGCCCTTCAGAATAGGTGGCGACTCTAAAAGCTATATTTTTAGGGCAGGTTGCTACAGATACAATTAAGCCGGACCAGCTGTTGTTCATGATCTGTCTGAGAACATATTTTAGTAGATATTACCTAGGACTAGGAATACCCTTCAATAATCAGAATATTCTTGGTATTGGAAAGCTCAATGTCAACCGTAATTTCTATGGACATAGTGATTAGGTTAAGGGATTAAAGAATTATTACCTGAGGACTTGGGAATAATAAACCTTAAGAACTAATAGTCAATTGGACAAACCATTGTTGCAAGATATAGTTGTATTTGTTGCATGATCAAATCATTCACCATCCCTAGCATCCTAACTCATATCTGTCTAATTCATCCGTACTTTAATTATTTACTGTAATTGCTTTTTATTCAAAACCAAACCAAACCTCTTATAACTTTTGTTTAATTGAAATACTGATAAAACTCTATATCGTCAAGCAGTCCTTGAGATTCGACATTCGTGGAATTTCCCATTTATTACTACAGAGGCAAAATAATACACTTGCTATTTTACCGATCAGTATCGGACCGTGAAGTTGGAATTATGATAGCCTGCATTAGATATATGTTACATAGTTACTATTATATAACTTATTATATTGTTGTGATATCTCACCCTTATTGTTTGAATGTTGCCTCTCTAGGGGTAGCATGCAGATAATCAGGAGTAGTCCGAGGTTGCAAAGTCCAGAAGTGGTTGCTCTTCTTATTTTATGAGTCGACGTCTATGCTCTGATACGTAAAACCAGGGGGTGAACGCTTGTCTGTTTTTTTATATGTTGGCGTTTTTAATCTTGTTGATTTGTTGGAGTATTAAGAACTCCCTTTTTATTGAATAAACATTGTTATTATATTGTTGAGGATTTTTAAAAAGAATGATGTGTTTATTTCCGCTGCGTTAATGAAATTAAAAATTGAGAATACGTGTTGATTTGTTGTTGGTTCATCCACATGATGTGTTATGTATCTATGTATGCATGTTTGAACAGGTTTTTATCAGTTGCGAAGTGTAGCATCCTAATTGTTGTATTTTATTTTGAAAAATAATTTACTCTGATTTTATTAAATTACCATTGGGGAATTAGGGTGTGACATTAGTGGTATCAGAGCAAGTCGGTCTGTTCGGCCAAGTTGTTGAGTCGTTAGTGTAGTGTGACGGTCGAGTACTATCAATATGTTCTCTTAACCATTGTTTGATGTTATGATCTAGAACTAAGAAATGGCTGGAGGAAACGATGTTGCGATCACCGCTGCTCTACACGTTGTTGCTCAAGTTGTGCAGAACTAGCCTAATGTTGGTGCGGTTGATGTAACACCCTTCTAAACCCCGCAACAATTATATAAAAATTTCAGAGTAAACATGAAAACAAGGGTGCCACAATTCAATAAAACAATTTATTATAACTTACTTGCCATGCTTCACTAATGAACGATCATCAATTTAATAAAATCATGTTTCTACACAGCGGAATATTCATCATACGGATAAGCATAACATCATCTATGCAATATCCCACAAAATTAATACAATAACAAAAGAATAGAGTATCATCATAGACTCTAACTAGCGTTCCCCAGTGTTACAATATCAGAGCATGACACCGACGCTATACTTAAACAAACTGGCCTATGAGCTATCCTCACCAAAGCCAAAAGCCGCTACTCGCCAATCTGAAAATGTCAACAGTAAGCGTGAGTCTCAATCAAATTAACAAATGTTATAAAGTCATAAACAAT